>NC_143588.1:45746478-45899773 GCF_048544385.1 Mastigoproctus giganteus
CACTGCTGCTCCTGCCCACATGGATACCGAAACAAAGAGACATTAATAGAATACAAGCTGCAGAAATGAAATTTTTAAGATATGTTAAAGGATATACAAAACGCAAATATTAGAAAGGAATTAAAGATTTACTCAATTAATGGATAATTTATAGAATATAGACAAAGATGGAAAGGACATGTAGAAAGAATGGAAGATAATAGATTCCATAAATTAGCTTATACATCATATAAAGGAAAAAGAGACAGAGGAAGACCTCTTCGAGATCGGAACAGATGGATTAGGCGATCCGCGAAGGAAGATAAGACAATGAATGAATGCAAAACATTCAGCTTCTCCACACTGCAAATGACCATTTCCCATCAAGACTAAGCACCATGCCACACAGCTAAAAAGGTAATTTTTAATTAACATTAATAAAAGAAGAAATGGCACTACAATCCTTCCATGGCCTGGAAATTCACCTGATGCTAATCCAATGAGAACCCTTGGAAGAAACTTGACAGAAAAACTCAACACCATCCAGCTTATGGAAACCATTATTAAAGCTAAATGGGGCCCAGCAAACTACTAATGCCCAGTACTGTGCAGTGCCATTTTGTATTGCTTCTAAAGATTAAAATTTATGATATCTGCGCAGTTTTATATGAATAACAGTAAAAAATAGCTAGAATACTTAATTTTTTGCCGTATGGCGAGGAGGGTACAACCAATAGTGTTTCATTAACTGCTAGTAAAAAATAATGCGAAAGATGTATTTGAAATCATGAAGCTTAAGCTATAGAGGAACTATGATTTTCACAGGAGTACGCTTTGCCCATTGACTCTTTAGTGTCAGGTTGGCTTTCCCGCAAGTAGAGGGGGCAATTGTACAGGTCAACATGAAGTACTGTGAACAATCGAAAAAGTTTCTGTCACTGATGTACAGAACAAAAGGATTATCCCATTATACAAACTAATAGTTAGACTCCATCTTGAATACTGTATGCAGGTTTGGAAACCTCATTTCAAGAACGAGGTAGATCTATTGGAATGGAGGTTTTGAAGGGTTAAGTAAACTAAATGTTGATGGCACCTTTACTCTTTTTTAGATAATACAAGAAAAAAAAAGGATGCTGCATATACCTCGCATCCAGTCAGAGAGTAAGTAATTCTTGGAATCAACTTCCATCTAGTGTTGCCGAAGTGAGTGGTGTGAGGACATTTTTTCTGGCTGATGCGCTATAAAAAATAATTTTTCTGTTTATATTCTGGGATGACCACACAGTCAGAGGGATTCACAAGAGAATCTAAGATCACCACCATATTTAGTAGTCACTCGAGATTGAGTCCGGATCGCTCAAACGCGTGTACTTACGTTTTTTCGCATCAGACCATTATAGGCTAAGCTTACCAATATTTAAAAGGTTTTGTATTGTATTTGCATATTGTAAATATGCAATGAATGTGGCCTACTTTCATTACATTGGAAGTAGGCGCTTAATACAAAGGATGCTATAATGCAAACTAAGAACACATCAGAGGACGTTACAGTATGCGTGAAACTCCACGATGACGAAATTCGATTGATGCTTGAATATTGGCAAGCGCGCCTGCAGTTAATCACATGTTTAGTATTAGTACAATACGACATCGCCATTAACGAAAAGGAGGGGGGGGGAGACTTAGGTCTCGGTTCAGAAGATATATCTTATACATTGACTTGTTACCGATTCTATCAGTTGTGAAGCTAGAGGTTATCTGACTATTGAAGGCTTTTCATCATGTAAGGGGATTATTCTCTTGGAGCTTTTGTTATAATTTTCAGCTGGGCATCTGCGTTTCCCACTGATCAGCATAATTGTACCACGGCCATCTGCATCTCCTTTACAATATAGTGGTTTCAGCACTTGTAACTCTCTTGGTTCAATTCTCATCGACGACTGGAATAATTTCTAAAGTCTTCATCGATCGAAGCGAGTAGGGCCCTCCCTGGGTTTTTCACCTAGCACAATATGCAAATCAGCCAGTGAAGATACATAATAGCACCAAGGTCCGAGTTGCTGATGCAACTAAAACCCGACAATTATATCCAATTTAGATTTTAAATGTGAAACGGGGGAAAGAAAAAAACTCGGACAGCAAACCAAATTTCGTTTGTTTCGAAAATTTACGCGTTCATTAATTGAACTCTTTTAGGCCTGCATCGTCAGATATCGCAACAACAAATAAGATTATGCCTCAACTGGTTAGCAGGTGGCATTAACAGATAGTAAAATCATCTAAGTGACTGATTGACAGACGCTAACAGGACAATTAGCACAGCTATGACAAGATGAGATTTGGCGAATAATAAAAACACCAACTACAAGTAGCCAAAGCAGCCATCAGGATAACATAACCGTGGGCAAAACCACGAACATTCTTCTGTGTTTGTATTAAATTTTTAAAACTATACAAGGAAGCAAAGCTTCTGTTAATAATGTGTGAAATTGAAACCCTGTTATACCATATTGAAGGGATAAATATTATGCGCACCCGATTATTAATTAAGAGGGCAACATTCTGCAGGATGAGAACTTTAACATTTCAAAAAATTATTTTATTATGAGTACACGGGCCCACAATTATTCAAGGGGGACCTTAGCTCTTAACGCCCCTGGCGGGAAAAAATAATTACTCATAAAAATGCCGATCGATTGGATCTAATCACTGAGAGTTTCGAGGACTTTATAATACACATACCTTCAGTGAAGAATGGAGCGGTTGAAACTTTACCTATTGATAACACTTGATCATCTGGAGTATTTCTCTCAAGAAATTGAACACATGGTAACGTTCGAACGATGAGGTCAGCAGCATAAAGAAAATTCTCACGAGTATAAAAGAGGATAACAGGATCCACCTCTTTTTCGTATTTGTCTTGGAGCACAGGGAATAAACAACCAAAAGGTAAGATTTAGCTATCTTGCTTGTCATATTGGGAACGTCTTCTTATTCACTGAATTACTGATGAAATCAATTTATTTTTTTAAGAATAGAGAAAAAAAACATTGACTGCCTTTCTCGAGAAGAATGAATTTATAAAATTATTGAAAATGCATGATCACTTAATTCAACATAGGCCTGTCCCTAACGCTATACAGCGCGAAAGTTAAATTATCTCACTGTGAATCTGTTCGTTATTAATAGGGATGTTAATCAAAGGTATAAAGAATGACATTTTCTGTATCTGTGGTCCTTGCTGTTACAATGGCGTTACAGAAAGCACTGCACTTTCAATCTTTGCAAACAAACAGGCTCGCATGATTTTATGGTAATGCATTGATTCGAATACGATTTTACTAACACTCGTAAAAAAATACATATAGAAATTTGATCCGTGTGAGAAAGAGAGTTTATAAAATATTATTTTTGTTGCAGATGAAGTGCTGTTACGTCATTCTTGCTTTTTGTTTTGCGGCTGCAGTGGAATGTATCGTATGCCCTGAGAACGTATGTGATGACGTGTTGTGCGACTCAATGGACACCTGTGAAACCGAAAATAGCAAGGTTGTAGAAAAGGGAGGATTCTGTGGGTGTTGTGACATGTGTGTGAAACAGCTCGGTGAGTATTCCTGTGACCAAACCAATCTTTTGTCTTGTATAGGGATTTATTCTTATTTGACTCCATGTGCAATCATCATACGGTCGATTTTATGCTAATGGTATGGTATTTTTCAAAAGCTTCTTAATTTGACTTTTATAATTAAATTTGATACATTGCTTAAAGGCTCGAGGTATTTAGCCTCCATGAACGAACCTACCTTGGTTTGTATATTTTAGTGCCAAAACAAAAAATTTCATCTCTAAGACGATAAAATTAATTAATTATGGGCGGTATTAAAGTGTGATATACTTTAATCTTGTTAATTAACTTGCCTAAAAATATCTGATGAATTATATTGCAGAAAAGTGCACTTTGCTCAATGTCTAAAACCACTGTGAACGAAGAGCTTTCGCATCGTCAGTTGGTTCATTTTGGGGTTCTCTCTCTATGTGTTTCTAGTTCCCATGATGCAACTCGATCATGTGTGGAGTTTAGCAATTAGGATCGAAAACTGCGTGCTTTCTTTCTTTAAAACATTTTATTGCAAGTTACAACTTATGTCGTAAAAAGGGAAATTTATTTACACACCTTACAATTCATAGGTATTAGGAATAATATTGTACCAACAAATTACAGTGACCATATAAACCACATCGGCGTATCGTTTCTTACAGATAATCCGCATTCGCTATACTTTCCTCTTGTACCGTACACATTAATCAAGTTAAGAGACGGCTTACACGTGATATTAACTTAAAACACCGTACCACACCTTCCGTTTATAATATCTCACACTCAGATCTTTGTTTATTCAAACCAGGCATTTCAGGTGCGGCTAGAACATTTATAAACAGATATAGTAATAGAAGCATGAGCTTATGTAGCATCAGCCAGAAATTAACAACCCACTGGCTCAAGGCAAATTTCCGCAAAGCTGTATAATAGATGTCTTTCCTCAATTTGAAATTATGCCCCCTTAAGTTCGTAATCTGAGCAAGCGGAAGAATCCCATCAAAATTCAGCGTGCTCAACCCATTAAAAGGCCTTACCCACCTCAATCAGATCACCTAGTCTCCAGCCGCTGCAATTTGCAGAACTTAAGTGTCTCTTTGTAAGAGAACCCCGCGTCGTTCCCCTCCTCCAGACCTGTACGCAGTACTCAAGGCGTGGCTTGACCATTGACAAAACCCCATGGTTTGCATTGCTCAGAAACTTCATACCTGACTGCGCAATTACTCCCACCCTAAGTGTATTACCACAGTTGGTGCAGTACTTTGCATTTGTCAATGTTAAACTTCAGTTGCCACTTCTCAGCCCGTTTGCCCTGGATCCTGTTCCAGTAGCACACTGCCATTAACAATCCTGCCAACCTTTGACACTAAGCCTGATAAATATACAAAACAACAGGGGCCCAACACCGAACGCTGTGAGACTCCACTAATAACTTAGTCCACGAAGGCAGCGTCCATTGATTACCGCTCTCTGTCTTCTCCCACCCTTGCTCCAATTTGTACAGTGTCAAAAGCTTTCCTGAAATCCAAGTATATGATATCAAAATTATTTTTTGCATCCAGTTCCTTTGTAACCACATCATAGTATCATATTTGTCAGACAAGACTTTCCCTTAACAAACCCATGCTGTGTCTGAATTATTGCTGCATCTTTAACTAGTGACTCCATTATTTTACCCGGAACAGAAGTTAAACTAACTAGTCTGTAATTACTCGTGTCACCCTTCGATCCCCCTTTGTGAATTGGGGATACATTTGCACATCTCCAGCCCGTGTGGACTTCCCCTAAGTCCAAGGATGCGCTCATAATTATGGCTAATGGTTTGCTTAGTTCCTTTGTCGCCTCCTTTAATATAACTGGATAGATCCCATCCATCCCCGGTGCCTTTCTTATGTTTAACTTCAACAATTTCTCAGTTATTACAAAATCATTTAACACCCTGTTACAGTTTGATAAACTTCTCATGTGTGAATGTAGATGCAAAATACTCATTCACTTTGTTAGCTACCTGAGCAGGAACATCAACAGTCGAACCATAGATATCAAGTTGACCAAGCTGATTCATCCCATTCCTTTTAGAGTTTATATAAGTAAAGAAGTCCTTGCTGTTTTTCTTGGCATCGTTTACCTAATCTCATTTATGACTTGATTGCAGACAGGCTTCTGTATCACCTAATTATGCAATCCCATGCATTTTTCTTCTCTGCCACGAGTCTCATTAGTTCATTTGACAACCATTTAGAATTTGCTGTTGGTCCCACTATACAGAATTTAAAAAAAAAACTCTCTGAGACCACTATAGTCACCTTTACGGAAGCAAAAACCCTTCCTTTTATCCCTGATGTCAATTATATCTATAAGTAAATCGCACATCAGTACACTGCCACCTAGTGGTTCCTTTATCTGCAAATTCTTAATAAACGAATAATCACTGCTGATAACCAGATCAAGAGTATTACCCTCTCTGGTTGCTGCAGAAAACAATCATCCAATAAATCCACAAGTTCCAGTCAATGTACCCATTATAAGACATTCTGATTTACTGGTTCACTATTTCGTTGCACTCATTAGATTTATGTCACACCAAACTGGCTCAGCATTGCACTGTCCATCTATTTAAACTGGATGCCAACACCCTTTGGCATCTCTCATATTGTGAATATAACGTCGCAACTGTGATGGCATGTTGCACTACCAGGGTACCTGCCCGCCCACTGGCTTCGAAATGATCGTCTGGGTGGTGGTATCCTCTGAAAATAAATAACAGTAGTCTTCTCTACTAGAGAAGCGTTATTTATTTGAAGTAGTGCAATATCAGCTATCTCGTTGCGAAGGCACCCACAATATGAGATACAATTAAAACGATGCCTATTACACTACATACGTAGTTCAAATTTATGGGTTAACTATGGTGTATCTACACCGATATTATATAGTTAATTACCAAAACCCATAAGGAAGGATTATGCCTTGTGCATTTCGTTTTCAAATAATAGAAGTATTGCAAGATTCACCTCTGCCTGCGGCTACCTTTAACCTTTTAGTCTGTGAATCCCCAACCCCTAACGCTGCCTCGATAGCATCAGCAAACACTCTTGCAACCCTTTCTATTTAAGTGTATCCTATCCCTGTAGAAGCAGTCTCTCCTGTTAACAAGCACAGGCCACACCGAAAAACATTCTACCCCATGAGCCTTGCACAATCACTCCAGGGCCGAATTGATTAACAAGGCTCTCGTCGTATACTTCCTCCAATCGTGTCTGGCCAGAATTGCAGACACTTATTTGGCTTCCACAGAACACAGTTTCCTCCTACAATAAACCTTTTTACAGTTACGCGGATGAAATACTCAGTCTCTAACAAGCAAACCATAGACATTCTTTTCTTCAAAATTTAATAACGTTCACCAGAGATTAAAATATACACTGAGGCTTGAACAAAACAATAGTATAAATTTCTTGATCTAAAGGATAATAACCAATTAAAAACTTGTATCTATAGAAAACACACACACGGCGGCAGTAAAAATAATCCTTATATACCATAGACAACTCAAAAATGTATTTTCCAGCACTGGTCATCATATAATGAAATCAATACATCGTAAGAACAAAAATTAAATATGGCGCCTCGAACATATCCAATACCGGAATTTAGCCAACAGGTCCACTCCACTAATGAAATTGACTTCAAACCATTATATTGCAACAAAACATGCAGTTTTTGATCAACAGTATTGAACCTGAGAAGCATAAAATTTCCACACGTGATCGAGTTCTATCATGGGAATTAGAAACACAACATCCATAATGAGCCAAGTGACGACGATTCGAAAGCCTTCTATTCAAGCTCTTGGTTCACAGTGTTTCCCTGTATGACAAATCATTGGGCAAAGCTGCACTGTTCTCCAATTTAAAATAACCCTTTTTACTCATTGATTCGTAAGCAGTTTGGGAGGTAAGTTCCCTTTCTTTTAATGTCATTCATAATACTAATACAGTTTAATCTTGTTTTTATAATGCACATAGGTGAAGGAGAAGATTGTGTTCATTTCTGGAGCTTTCCCCTAAAAGCTGTATGTGGTGAAGGACTCGTCTGCCATGAGGATCACCATTTTTGTGTCAAAATCGAAGACCTAGAGTAATATAAATGTTGCAAAACAGTACGTGTAGTATATGTTAAATAAAAAGTGGTACGTCACCAAGCACACATGACGATTTAATTGCATTGTCTTTATTTTATATACTTTATGAAAATCGTCGTTTCTAAAAGGGCATAATTCCGAGAACTATCACCATCCTTGGAGGTTGACTGAGAAGCATTATACATATTTCAGGTGTTTCAAAAATACGATTCCATTCTGGAGGATGTACACACCAGAATGCTTTTACTTGAACAAAAGGAGCCTACACAATAAAAAGTAGAGCAAATTGAACTTTCTTTGGGCCCAATGTTGAATCGCCCTGAATGCAGACTGTTAGGACAGCTCAACGGTGTTCTGTCAAAAATTTACAGGAATTTTTCCAGCACTGGAAAAGGTGATTATACCATTGTATAATCACTTTGTTAGACCGTATTTTCAGTAATGAGCAACAAGATTAGTCAGAGAACACACATATGAGGAAATTAAATTGAATAAGGTTGGTTATAGGCAGGGGCGAGGCAGGCGCTCGTGAAAGGGGAAAACGATTTAATATGACAATTAAAACATTATGAATATTCTGGTTGTCTTTTTAACTTTTCTCTAGCAAAAATAGAAACACCTTCTTAATTTTTTTTCTGTCAGACTGGTTATAGGATAGATGTGCGAAAAAATTCCATTTGGTGTTATGCAAGTGGGTAGGTTTTTTTTGGCCACTACCAAAAACCCATATTTTCTAATGTGGGCTTTGGCTGGATTGGTCTCTAACCTTCAGAGAATTATACAGACCAATGCAGCAATTTCTCAGTATCCCTCCTTGCCTGTGGTCAGGGGAGGGGAGGGGAGGAAATGACGAGACAATCTAACAGGATCCCCCCTTCCCCACAAGTACTTGTGATACCTTAGTCTTCAAGATATTAAGAATGTGTACCCATACTTTTGAAGAAATTCAGTAATTTTTTCAATCTTCAGCATGGCACCTAAAGAAGCAGTTTCATGCAATGTATGTCTAAAAACAGTTCGTAATTGGGTTATCTGCAAAAGTTGCAGTATCATTTACTGTAATTTATGTTCATTGATTAAAATTTTTTCGAAGTCATCAAGTGTATTAAAAAATAATTGCAGATGTCCTTCCTGTAAAAAAGCTAACAAAGGAAGTTTTAATTTACAATCTCCTTCTAGTCAACATAAGCTAAACTGTCAGAATACCCCAACAAATGCTGACCTCCCATGCAGCTCTAACAACCTTTCATCTCCTTCTGTCAATTTATTACCATCTCCCAAGCCCTCACATCATACAAGGAAGTCAAGCTTAGATGCCTCCACACAAACTGAGGACATTTCTTACCCGTCCTCCCGGCCTACAATATCCTCGAACAAAGATATCTCATTTGTTACCCTGGAACAAATGTTGAGAAAACAATTTAGAGAGAATGATGATATTAAATAGCATCTTTTTCGAATAGAAGACCAACAGTGCAAATTCTACCACATGCTTCTTGACCTAAAGGCAATGGCTGAGAGCCCTCCAATACCTCGCCCTTATGTTCATCAGGTTGCTGCAGGTCCAGATGCTGAAGAATTTATTCCAGAAACAACAGCAGCACCATCTATCAAATCTAGTTCTATGTCTCATTCTCTCCAAGGGCAGAATCGTGTATCCTCGCAAAGTATTGTTGACACAAGCATGCTACTGATACCCACCACAATTAGAAATCTGGCAGTATGTACGTGCACTTCAAAATTATCCATCTGATCCTAATCCTGAAGTGCCTACCCATAATAGCTTGCCTTCAAACTCCTCAAGTTTCCCCGCAGAAGAAACAAATATAGTAGCATAATAGGAACAAAAAATACGCAGTCTTGTATTAAAATTAGAAATCTTCCGATGTTTAGAAGTAATAATATTTTTGTTAGCAGACTAGATCCTAATACTACCTCCCAGCAGCTGGATCAGCTACTATTGCAGCTGGAAATTCCGTGTAGTGCTTTCAAGATAAAAACCAAACATCCGACTTACTCATCCTTCAGAATTGAGCTCTTCAAAAGTATCTAAATCTTGATATCTGGCCGAATGGTCTACTCATCATGCCATTTTATGGAACTGTTCTAGGCTTTGTCAACAACTCCATTGAGAAGATAACGTCTAACTCTCAATCTGTTGAGCTGTCTGCATAGCTAGAGAATACTAGTCCGGGTTCGCATCATAGTCCACCATTTATCCTTCCTCCTAATACTTGCGAACATCCTTCTAACACCATGTTAATCTCAGCATTTTCTTCAGAATGTAAGAAGCGTAAAAAATAAACTCTACGCTTATAGCACTTTTGGTTCAAGAAACTCATGACATAATTTGTTTAGTTGAAACATGGATGCAGGAGCCTCTTCAGGATGTTTTTCTGCTGCCAAAAAATCTCAACTACACTGCATACATGACATTTAGGATTAATAGAAGAGGTGGAGGGTCAGCAATTATTTTAAAATCCAACATTAAGGTTATTAACACCTACAACTTTGAAGGAATTTCTCTTCTGATCAGGTTAAGTTAAGGATTCCCTACTTCAAATATTTATATCCCGCCTGGACCTACTGATGATATTATTAACGAAGTAATAGCCTGGATAATCACTGTTCATAAGTCTCAATCTAACATAATTATAATGGGCAACTTTAATCTCCTCCTGCCCAAATATAATTTATAAATGAAGTTGCTGTCCGACTCCTTATTAGTTCTAGGAGCTAAAAATATCAACGTCCCTGCTACAAGAGGTAATCAAGCGCTTGATCTAGTTTACTCTTAATCTTCAACTTCAAGAAAAACGTAGCAGCAATATTACATTTAGATCTGACCACAAAAGTATAGAACTGCAAGCAGCAATTTGCTGTGGGAATCCTCGCCCCACTTCCTCTAGAAATCACTAAAAGAATATCCATGGGATTCTCTCAAAATATACCTATTCAGGACGCCACGTTTCTACTAATAAAATGGTTAAATCAATTAAAAACAGAATTTTTAGAGTCGGCATCCAAACTTGTAAGACTTTCTTTTCAATCCAAACCGTGGTTCAAATCTCATCTAAAACCATACTTTAAAAGGAAACAAAAATGCCACAAGCAGTGGAAGAAGTACGGCACTTCATCAACATACATAAGTATAAAAAGAGCAGAGCACTGTTTCAGCTCAAAAAAAAATTCAGGCGTACAAAAATTATTTAACGTTCAGGCTCAAGCATAAAAACAAGAGCTACCTTGCGGCATGACCAGACTTTGGAATGGATAAAAATCAATATGGAAACATGCAATTTTAACATCTGCACTGAAGATATGCAAAACAGATTTAAAGAATTCAATTCTTATAAACGCACAAATAGCGTGCAACATGCAATGCTTCCTGTCAAGCCATGCTATTCTCACACAACCACAACACATTCCACAAGGAAGCGTTCTCTCCAGTGTTATATTTTCAGCATCTCTACAACCACTTCTACAAGAAAATCCAAATCTGCTGGCTTATGCTGATGATTTAAAGTTGTTTATTATTTCCAAATCCTGTGATGACATTTCCAAGATTAGCCATGATGCGAATTTACAGATGTGTGGAATCATCAAGTATCTGAAGAATCTCAATCTGACTATAAATACAAACAAATCTGCTCAAATAACTTATTCCTTACAGAAACAATCAAACCACATAAAAATTAAAATTGCAAATGCTTCAATTCCCAACGTATATGCTCACAAAGACCTAGGAGTTGTTTTTGACAAAAATCTTTCATTTAATTCTCACTATGTATATGTTGCTAAAAAAATTCAAAAATCAAAATGGCTGATCAAGCAAGAAACAGCCATAAACCATGTTCAGAGATGCATTTTTCCCATTCTGTCTTAGGGCTCCGAAATATGGTCTGGCGCTCCTCAAGTTACCGTAAAAAAATTCCTTGCCCTAGAGTATTAGGTTCTTAGATGGCTGATCAATAAACTTCGTTTTTCCCTTACAATATCCAGGCAACAGCTTTATAAAAACTCAAAAACAAAGCCTCTGCTACAGATGATCAACGAGTCTGGAGTCATGCTTCTTGCAAAGTTAATTACATCTGCAACCAATGCACCAAACCTAGCCAACATAATAGCTCCCAACAACAATTCAAATCCAAACTCTCCAGACTAAAACAAATGGACAGGATGTTCCCCAATGCATCCCTTCACCTCATAAATCATCACAACATTAATTGTAAGAGGTTGCTCAACTCTGAAGCCTACAGGAGTCTCATTTCCAAACAAATTATGAGAAATACAAACAGCTGCCTGCCTGCAACCCAGTAACTACATCCGAGAGCCAAATCTGATGTTCTGCAATATATATTTTTGATCATTATAATTCATATTCGTTGTTAATGTATATATAGAATATGTTATGTATTTTTTTTGTTATATATATTTGTCTCCTTTGTACTGAATTTATGCCCCTAGCCTAGTGCTGTGATGGGCCTGCTGTAGTTGCAACAAATGAAAATTTATTATTATTATTATCATTGCCAAATCCCACATGGACCATCAACGGTTTACATCACTTCACCTTATTTAGAAAGCGGTACCTGGAACGCTAGATGATTTGTGTGATTATTGAAACTCGATTATATATTTGCCTAATCAAGGATGAAATTGGCAGTGGAAAAAAGCTTAACTACCACTTAGAAAACTGCGTCGGATACCCGTTCGGCAAGTGCTGTCCAACGAAGAAAGAAAGTTTCGTATCCTTGATGATGCAGGATGAGAAGATCCTGCATCAACAAGGAGACAAAGCCAGAGTTTCTATTGACGCAATCTAGCTACAAGTCTAAACCAGGAAAAATCCACAAAATCAAAAAGAATTTAAAGATGTTTCGATGGCTAGAATGAAAACATGAAGCTAAAGTAGCTCTAACTCATTGTATATTGGGAAATGAAAAATGACGTGCCCAATCTTAATATTACCACAACAGCACAAGTCAGAAAGATCGTAACATTTAAGGAACCATATCCAGGCAAAAGAAATTGAAGGTGTGCGGCAAGTGCTAATGAAGCTGTAAATATTCTCTGTGGTCCGTTTGCTAGAGGGGAACAATGTAACTCTCGGTTGAGACCGACTAACTCGGTCACGGCGTGCAAAAAAAAAATCCCAAATATTTCTTCCGTGTCAGCTGTTAATTTTAATACAATCCCACATGAACGCCTTTGTATAAACTGACACAACTTAGTATTTATAATAAAATTGTGGACATTATTATAAATAGCCATTGTACAGGAATTCTACTAGTAGAAACAAAGTAATTATTTCACTGGATAAAACATTGATTAGGCCAAACTTGAAATGTATACAGGTTTGGGAATTGTATTTTAGGAATGGAATGGAATGGAATGATGTGCATCTGCTGGAAAAAGTATCCTGCAAAGATCGATGTATAGTATTAAAGTTTTGAGTAAACTATATAATGGGATATGCACGCACTAAGCGAAACATCACATTATTTTTGAAATTGCGCTGGACAACAAAAAAAAAAAAAAAAAAAAATTGCGATTATAAAATCACCGAGAATCAATGGTGCACAGCACAGTACTATTATTTGTAAGAAACAATATTTATTCTTACTGAGTACAGTTTAGAATTGGGTAATAGCCTTACCTCAATAAGATCTTGGTCCTGGACATCTTTTTGATAACTCAAGATGAAGTTTTTCGACAGAATTCCAGCATATGATCTACTAAAAAAAAAAATACACAACAATTACACTAGGAACTGCCCAAAATATCAATTTTAAACAGCTGATAATGACATTAGGTAAATTGTGAAGAGCTCTTGGTAGTGGTGATGTACACTAGTGTTCAAAGAAAGGGTGCAAGAATATTTGCTGATGCTGTGGGGGGGGGGGGGATACACAGGCTAAAAAGGGTTAACAGTGGCTGTAGCTAGAGGCAAAAGTGATTTTTGCACAGCTTTTATTAGAATGAGCAGCAACCTGGAAAGCAAGGTAATGGAGATTTCCAGGACTGCTGGTAGTCATAGTGTAACAAGTAAATACATGGGCTGGGTTAGGGTACCTAAGAGTAGAAACAGGTGCATGTACACCAATGCTAGGAGTATAGTTAATAAATTTGATGATTGGTTGGTTGGTTGTTGGGTTTTATTGGCGCATTAGCAACTAAGGCTATAATGCGCCAAAACCAGGTTATATATAAATATTTTAATTTCATTGACCTAATTACTTAGGTCACAATGTCAAGGTATAAAATATAAAAAAGATAAATCAATAAAGAAATAACAATAACATGTAAATTTTAAATACAAGTAAAAACCTTTATTGATTTAAAATAGCTAAAAACAGCAGACAACATTGTTATTGTCGGATAAAATCTGACTGAGTGTATACGGCTCAGTCAGTGATTAAAAGCGATAAAAAACGGACATTGCTAAAATCTGGACAGTCAACTAAAATGTGTCTAATTGATAAAATTGTGCCACAGGACACACATAGGAGGATCATCAGACCTCAGCAAAAACGAATGAGTCAAATGACTATGTCCTATGCGGGTCCGGGCAAGAATAACTTCCTCCTTACGATTCCTGCGCAGACTAGACTGCCACAGTTCAATTACAGGCTTTATACGATATAATTTATTCGTAGTCTGTCTATTCCAATCATTGGGAATGTACCTTCTGGTGTATTATTTGCATTATTTGCCTGTAGTCTGTATAGGGGACTGACAGGCAGCGATTATTATTGGGAATTGCTGATTTGGCTGCGGAGTCAGCCAAATCATTTCCCTTAATCCCAATGTGGCTAGGAATCCAGCAGAAGCGGATATCATATTCATGTTCATGGAGAAAGTGAATCTTCTGCTGAATGCAAGACAGAACCGGATTTTTTTTTTTTTTTTGATTTGGTAGTTGTTGGCGCATCGGCTTCTGTGGCCATATTGCACCTCCCAAGGTTTTTGCAGTACTTTGATCCAAGCCCGAGGCGCGAATCGAACCCGCGACCTTTGGGTTGCCGGGCAGGTACTTTACCCACTCGGCTAGCCCGGTCGGCCAGAACCGGATGAGGATTATATTAAAGCCTATAACACGCTGAGAGAGTCGGAATATAAAATGACCGTTGGTATTGGCATTTACTAATGTGATCCAAGGCTAACTTTATAGCATGCAGCTCTGCAGTAACAATGCTGCATTCGGAGGTAATCTGCTCCGATTTAGTGCTGTCTGTAAAGACAGCAGCAGATCCCACATATGATTCCGACTTCGAACCGTCTGTGTAGACTGGCGCGAAGTCAATGTTCAGCTCGGTGTGCTGAATAAAGCTGCAGGAGTGTCCGACTTTCCCCAATTTCTAAGGGACAAGTCACATGCCAGGACATGAGCATGCCAGGGTGGAAGGGGTTGCTTTGGTGTTTAGGCAACCTTGTCTACATTGATATTAAGTTCTTTGAGTAGCTCTTGGAGACGAATACCAAAAGGACGATTGGCAGTCGGATGGGTGTTGTACAAATTTTCCCATCGTGGCTCAAAAACGAATGGCCACGTAGGATGGTCTGGCAGGGATTTCAGTTTTAAAGCGTACATTAGAGACAACTGTTTACGTCGAAGCGATAACAGTGGTTCGTTTGCTTCGACGTATAAGCTCTGGACAGGAGATGTTCGAAATGCTCCAGTAGCGATACGGAGAGCCTGATGATGGACAGGATCCAGCCATCGAAGTACACCGTCTCTGGCCGAATTGTATACCAGGGACCCGTAATCTAGTCTGGATCGTACAAGTGCACTGTAGATGCGTAGTAGGGTGCATCGATCCGCATCCCAAGATGTAGAGGAAAGAGCGCAGAATATTCAACCCTCTTGTGCACTTTGTGCGGAGTTGACGGATGTGATCCCGAAAGGTCAGCTTTTTATCGAATACGAGTCCCAAGAATTTTGTGTCCGGCCCTACTAGAATAGCATTTTGTCCGAGCCTTAATTCAGGTTCAGGATGATGATTACGCTTACGACAAAAATGTACGCAAACGGTCTTCTCCGGCGAGAACCTGAACCCATTAGCAAGTGCCCAGGAATTAAGGCGATCAATGGCTTTTTGCAGTTGTCTTTCAATAACCCTCATGTTGCATGACTGACAAAATATGCTAAAGTCATCAACATAGAGGGCACTGTTTACAGTTGGAAGTTGTTCTGTGATAGAATTTACTTTGATGGCGAAAAGCGTGATGCTTAAAACTGATCCCTGTGGTACTCCCTCCTCTTGGCTGAAGGAACGAGAGAGTGAGGATCCCACACGGACTTGGAAAGATCAATTGGATAAAAAGTTTTTAATAAAAATGGGGAGATGCCCTCTAAGACCAAGGCTATGCAAATATTTTAAGATGCCAAATCTCCAAGTTGTGTCATACGCTTTCTCCATATCAAAGAACACTGACACCAAGTGTTCGCGTTTTACGAAAGCGTCCCGGATGGGTGTTTCCAGTCTAATAAGATGGTCGAAAGTGGACCGGTTCCTTCGGAAGCCGCACTGGGTGTTGGAGAGAAGGTCGTTTGATTCTAAATACCACATTAGTAGAAGAGGTTGGGGTTCTAACCGAGTACGGCTCTATGAATTTTGGCGTCAATTTTCGTGCGTGCTGCCGCCTCGGTCGTTTGTTTTGCCGTTTCGGTTTTGAGCGTGCTCCGGTGAGGCGAGCCGAGGTTTAGGTTTAGCTGTTGCGCCGAGGCTTAGTTGCCGATTCGGAGGAAAAATATATTTTAGTTCTTATTTCGCCCGCTAGATGGCGCCACTTATTTTCGACATTAAATTAAAATTATTTTTTTACTTTACCCAGGCTCGAACCCAAGTCATTGCTACTGATGGTCCGGTGCTTAACCCCACGGCTACCCTTTCAGTTATAAGAATATGTGTAAATGTAGCTGTTATAGTTAAGAGTGGTGTGAGTGTGACGTAGGAAGTTGTATTTCGCCTTGTTCTGATTGGAGGGGGATACGAACCGATGTTCTGATTGGTCTGGGGGGGTATAAACCGACTACGTCTGTGACTTTGCCTGTGATTTCTGGCCGGTTGATGCCGTCTGTTTTTACCGCGTTGGTTTTCAAGCTACCGTGTTCGCAATGAATTGTGGGTTCGCGCACGCACACACACACACACATGCACGGAGATTGCCACGACATCGTAACTACCAGGAAACTGTGTCGCCATCTAGCGTGTCATTCTGAAAGCTGAAATTAATGATTTTTATTTAAGATGTTTAAATATATATATTTTTTTCTCACATACTTCTTGAACGGAGATTGCCACGACATCGTAACTACCAAGAAACGGTGTCGCCATCTCTGGAAGCATTCTGAAAGCTGAAATTAAAGATTTTATTTAAGATGTTTAAATATATATATATATTTTTTTTTTCCCCACATACTTGGGGACCAAAACAGTTTGTGCACTGAGATTACCACGACAAAGTAAGACCTAGAAAACTGTGTCGCCATCTAGCGTGTCATTCTGAAAGCTGAAATTAAAGATTTTATTTAAGATGTTTAAATATATATATATTTTTTTTTCCCCACATACTTGGGGACCAAAACAGTTTGTGCACTGAGATTACCACGACAAAGTAAGACCTAGAAAAACTGTGTCGCCATCTAGCGTGTCATTCTGAAAGCTGAAATTAATGATTTTTATTTAAGATGTTTAAATATATATATTTTTTTCTAACATACTTCTTGAACGGAGATTGCCACGACATCGTAACTACCAAGAAACGGTGTCGCCATCTCTGGAAGCATTCTGAAAGCTGAAATTAAAGATTTTATTTAAGATGTTTAAATATATATATATATTTTTTTTCCCACATACTTGGGACCACATGCACGGAGATTGCCATGACAATGGAAGACCTAGAAAACTGTGTCGGCATCTAGCGTGTCATTCTGAAAGCTGAAAAATCTGAAATTAAGGAATTTATTTCATTTTATGTCCTTTTTATGGTTAAATTTATATGTATATATTTTTTTTTTTACCCATAGCTATTTGTGATGGTTCCTCTGGAATTTGTATTCTACTGTTTACCATCTATGGGAAAAAAAAAACTTAAGTTGCTTTTGATATTTACCAAAAAAGAAACTTTGGCTCCATCTAGTGAATAATTCTGAAAGCTGAAAAATCTGAAATTAAGGAATTTATTTCATTTTATATCCTTTTTATGGTTAAATTTATATGTATATATTTTTACCCATAATTATTTATGATGTTTCCATTTTTTCTCTGCAAGTTGACTTTCTATTCTGATGCTTTCTAAACAGGAAAAAAAAAAAAAAAAACCTGAAAAGTAAAATGTGTTTATATTTATTTACCGTCTTCGTGAATCACTGGCGCCATCTTCTGTTTCTGTGTGCAAGTTCGATATTTTTTTTTTAATATATATATTTGAAATCATTTTCTTTCCTAAAAAGGTTATTGATTAACGGAAAATTAAAACTTATTTTCTTCTTTCTTTTTAATATATATATTTGAAATCATTTTCTTTTCTAAAAGTAACTTCTCAATTTTAAAAAGGTTATTGATTAATGGAAACTTATTTTCTACTTTCTAAGAAAAAAGACAGACAATATCTTTTTCAAATAGACATACTTTTATTTGTAAGTTTTACAGATGTAGTTACTAATCACAAAATCAACACTTACATATATACATTGCTTTGATCAGAACGGATACTTCGTATATTTCGTCGTGTAAGCAGTTTGAAGTTCTTCGATCATCGAAACTACAGCATTGTACAAAGCATAAGCGTTGAACTCAGTAACTACCCCTTCTTTCGAACACTTAGCAATAAAAATTTTAACACTTGTAGATGGTTCAGCGTTTCTTACGTAGTATGCATAGACGTCGTTAAAGGAAACATCGATAGAACCAGTAAACACGTCGTTCTTTATACGTTCTCTAACACAATCAAGATGTTCTAGTATAACTGACTGCATTAACAGAAATGCGGGTTTTTCGTCTTCTAGACGTTGAAGAAAAGAATCTATGTCTATGATTCTATTAGATATAGCTTCAAGTTCAGAAAGGTGGAGAGTCATTCGTCGTTCTCCTGATAGCGAGAATTGTTTCCAATAGAAATCACAAACACCACCATCTGTATTGATTCGGATCCCCGGTAGATGGATTTCATCTTTAGATCTGGCTCTTACGGAAAGCAAGATATCATTCATTTTGCTTTTGAATTCTTCCCACTGGTTTCTGGACAGCATCATGTGCGCATTAGATGTCTCGATCGTAATATGTGGCTCGAATTCGTGACAATAAGCACGAACTGTGCTGCTGTGGCTTAGACGTCTGTAGAAAGTTACGTTTGGTCGTCTTATTTCATCAAACATTTCGTGCCGTGACATTTTTGTGGGAAAACAGCAGTGGAAAAAAAATTACAACCGCACTGAGAAAGTTCCAAGCTGCAAATGTGGTCTATTGGATTATAACATCAGATGCTTAGAAGCTACTAGTCTTGTTATTGGTTCATAACATCTGATGCTTAGAATCTGCTAGCCTTGTTATTGGCTCATAAACTCGTAACGTGCCAGGAGCAAGTAGGTACATGTTGTGAAGGAGACGTCTGTCCCAAGATAACTCATCTTCAAATGTTGTTTGTGACATGTCGTACAAAGGACATATAATCCCCCATAACTAGCGTTGGTATCGTTCCCAAAGACTTTGTTCAGTATGAAAAAAAAATAAATAATAAATAATAACTTATCTTCAAATGTGGGAGACATTGAGTCCGCTAGTTCACGAAAGCATTCCACAGGTATTTCCTTCAATGCAAGCTGCACAGATGTTCACAATTCTATAACATTCCTGAGTGGATGGGGAAAAAAAAAAGATAACTTGCCTTCAAATGTTGTTGTTGTTGTTTGTGACATGTCGTACAAAGGACATATAATCCCCCATAACTAACGTTGGTATCGTTCCCAAAGACTTTGTTCAGTATGAAAAAAAAGCAAAAAAAAAAAAAGATAACTTATCTTCAAATGTGGGAGACATTGAGTCCGCTAGTTCACGAAAGCATTCCACAGGTATTTCCTTCAATGCAAGCTGCACAGATGTTCACAATTCTATAGCATTTCCTGAGTGGAGGGGAAAAAAAAAAGATAGCTCACTGTCAAATGTGTCTGTTTGTGACATGTCATACAACAAAAAGATAACTTGCCTTCAAATGTTACTGTTGTTGCTGTTTGTAACATGTCGTACAAAGGACATATAATACCACCATAACTAACGTTGGTATCGTCCCCAAAGCCTTTGTACGACATGTGCCTGTACTACCGTTCCCTAGGCTTTGTTCAAATGTAGAGTGACAAAAAAAAAGCAAAAAGATGTCGATCGCGCATCTCATTGGTTAAATTTTCACCTTTCCATACCAATCTGATTGGTTGTATTAGATTAACATTTGAACTTGTTTGAGTTTAAAAGGGCTAGTTTTGTGTTTATTTCTTCATGCTACTCTCACGTTTTTTTTTTTCCATACAATGTCGTGTACGTACAGTTTATGCTTGTGTTCAGGGTCAGTTGTCACTTCTGATAAAAGTTCAGAGTGTTGTAACCCTTGGGTTTCCGACAGTGATATAGACCTTTGGGAAGTTGCTGACGGTTGTGAGTCCTTTGACTGCAACGACCCAAAATATTTTACGAAAATACGGAGTTCAACTCCCATTAGTACGGAGCAGTCCTTTTGCAATTCATCTCTATCACTGGATGATAACCTTTATTCTGCAAGTTGGCATCCTTCATACGACGGCGACATATCAGCATCCAACTCCTCACGATCGACATCAGAACTGTCAACAGGATCGGAAAACGTTGATCGTGAGGCTCGGTCACCTGATATAATCGTCGTCGTCGGAGAGTATGAAGAAGAAGAAGAAGACAATGATGTTGGTCCTTGGAATCCCTATGCCGTTGACGAGAGCGGTTTTTCGACGTCCGGTGCTTCCACCGTGCTCATCATCTGGACCGATCAAAGTAACGACGGGTTGACAACAGATGATGGCTACAGCAGCGTGGTTATCTAGATTAGGGAATCTTTAGTAGTAAGTATTTTGTATCTTTCTTTAGTTTTAAGAATAAAATAGAATATTATTTTGTAACTTTTATCTGTGTCTCTTTTTTTTTCTGTCGAGGTACCGTTTTCTGTCCGGAGAGACAAACGTACTTCTCGTCTCCTTGAGTCCTCAGTAACAAAAAGGTTTGGCTTTACTTTCGCTAAACGTGTGGTAGGAGACGACACACGCACTTACCCTTATGGATATTTCCAAGACACATAGCGAAAGCTAACCACCTAATCATCATACTTTCAACATTAAAAAAAAACCCAGTGAAATCCCCATGTTTTTGACACTAAGCAGTTTTTCAATGGCTACCTCTGGTGACGTCTCCTTTTTTTTTCAGGATGTCGGCGAAGTCGATCGGGCACGTCTTCCCCATCCTATTCCCACCGACGTCACATTCGTGACGGCACTCGGTTGGGAATCGCGGGGCGCCGGGGCGTGGGGGGATCGCGGCACCCCTCCCACCCAGTCACGAAGTGACGGGCGCGCTTAGATGAAGGGGAACACCTTTTTTCATAACTCACAGTTTTTTTTTTTTTTTTTAAAAAAAAGGGGACAATGTTTCGTTTTTCTGGAGACGTCACCTTCTGTCTTTTACCGTTACTAGTCCTGCCTCTCGCATCGGCGCGCGCGAACACACATAAATACATGGTCCAGACTTGCGCGCGATCATTTACATAATGTTTCATCATCCCTTCACAGCGATAGTCTCGGGAGCGACACAGAGCGGCAAGACAACATTTGTGTTGTCTCTATTAGAAAATAGTGAACATTTAATTTCGCCACCGCCTCAAAGAATCGTCTATTGCTATTCAGAACGTCAAGATAAGTTTCAGTGTTACCCGCAAATCGAGTTCGTGGATGGTTTAAACATCCCCGAATTCGATCCAAAAGTAAACAATTTACTTGTTTTAGATGATCTCATCAGCCAAGTAAAAGATAGTATTGTTGTGTCAGAGATATTTATTAAAGGATCGCATCACAGAAATCTGAGTGTAATATTATTAACGCAAAATTTGTTCTCCCAAGGTACACAGTTTCGTACAATTAGCTTGAATTCACACTACTTGATTGTTTTTAAAAACCCTCGCGACTCGCGACAAATCTCACATCTAGCTAGCCAAGTGTTTCCCGGAAGGACACGAGTTTTAGTCGACATATATAAAGATGCCACACGCGATCCGCATTCATATTTGCTGTTTGATTTTCGTCAGGAAACTGCAGATATACTAAGGCTGCGCTCACACGTATTGCCAAACGAGGGATCTACTATAATCTATGTACCCTCATGGCTAAGCGTCTAAAAAACAACGCTAATTTCATAAAGTATTTGGCGGAAGCTCGGCCAAAACAAGCATCCACTCTGCTAAAGAGCTCAGATCCCGCGCAAATAAATTCGCTCTGTGAAATCTGCAAAAATATAATCAAAGGCTGTATTCCTTTGCCTGACAGAGTGAAAAACAAGTTACAGCGCAAAAAACGTCTGCTCAGAACACTAGCAGATAAAAAAGTGGCATTTAAAACCAGACGGAAGTTAATAATTCAACAAGGAGGTGCTCTGTTCCCATTATTGGCCAGCATCGTAGCCCCACTAATTGCAAGTTTGATTCGAAGATGAACGAGTCTTTCCGCAAATTCTTGCTTGTAGCTGCACCGCCAGAACAAAAACAGATGCTCTCTTTAGACGAGCAAATGTCTCAAATCTTAAAAAGGCAGGATTTACCGCCAGAGTCAAAAGTTAAGATGTACCTTCAGATACTGCAAACATATTTAGGTCTGAAAAATAATGCCGCAAAACAGCCGTCTCCGACGGCATCGAATGACATCGAGGGTACCGTATCAGCAGCCACCGCCGCCGCACTACCCAGAATTCCCGATTCTGAAGCGCAGCAACAACAGCCCGAGGGCGGAGTGAAAAAAAAATCCCGTAAGCATGTCAAACGCCAATATACTGCTCTGATATCACCGCGTCGTTTGAGAAGAAAACACACTTGGATATCGTTGTGGTAAGTTTTTTTTTTCAATAAAACAGACACTTTTAAAATAAAATAAAATTTTATTTTGCATGTAAGTGTTGAAGTACATGTAATGTGGCTAAAACATCATTTGCCCACAAATCTTTACAATAATATTTGTTTACAATCTTTGACATAGAAATATTTCTACATCTATGTATTAGGAAAAAAATACAGTGTAGTCCACAAGCTATAGATTCTGGATGTTGAATCACCACTTTGTTATAAGTCCATTTCTTGCTGTTTTGGTTAAGGAACTCTGCAATGTCCTGTGTCGGCGGTCTTGCAAAGCTGTCGAAATATTGACTGCTGTTTTTTCCCAGGAAGATGCAAATCCAGTGAGTGCCTGGCATGTGGGAAAAGTCCGTATTGATGACCAACAATGCTGGTTTTCTCGCTATTCTTGACGGTAACTCGTCCCTGGCACAGACACCGATCAGATGTTTTCTCGATTCACTGTCCGCTTCTAAAACATTCAAAATCTGATCAGTGTTCATAATTCACGAGGATCGAACGGTCTTTAGTCACAGAAAGAATGTTTTCGAATTCGGCATACAAGATCACTGTAACGTTTTCGGGTAGAGGTTCTGCGAATTTCAGTTCGAGCCGAACTCCACCTCGTCGTAAAGAACTAATATGTGAGCCCACCGCATTACTGTCTGGAGTTAGATCAAAAGCATAAAGCACGTTCCCTTCTGTATAATCCAAGATTGATATGTCGTTACCGCAGTCGGAATTCCATTTATTTAGCGATGTAAACAGTGATAGGTAAGACCGCGTATAATGTCCATTCTTATAATCGGGCGTTAGCGGAATGGAAGGGTACTGCACACCATCAGCAGTCAGAAGTAAATAGCACAGGTTGTAGTGACCAAAATTGAATGGGTTGGTTTTGAGGGAGCCGTTGAAACTATCACTGGACACAATACCGACTATTAAACGAGCGGGGATCTGTCCTAGATATATATTATCTCTAGTAGAGTCTGACATGCCTTTTGGAATTGAATAGTAACTTACATCAACTCTATTAATAGGATATACAAGGGGATGTTTTTCAAGAACACTCATGTGCGCTAACTGTATGCTGGGGTTAAGTTTAACTTTACGCACAAAAAGACACGCCTCGCGTATATGAATTTTAGCAGTATTGTCGAGAGACAGCAGACAGAACTCGGGCGAACTGCGAACCATTCTAAGACGGATCGATACGCTGTTAATAATATATTTGGCCTGATGACACAAATCTATTCTGAGACGACCCAAAAGTTCCACAGTTTTGGTTTTCGAAAAAAACTTCATACGTTGATTCATACCGCTGTCGGCCTGAGAAAACATTTGCGGAACATCGGGAACATTGTCTTTTACGAACAGTTCTGTAGTGAGCTGGGATTTTTTTGCTCCTCTGTCAAAATTCAAAAGCGTTTCTAAATAAGCTCTATACGGATATGTGTCGCTGCTTGGATTAATTAATTTGTCTTGAACGAAAAGATCCACATGTTTAAACATGGAGTGAAAAAAGTTATTGACAACGCCGACACTCGATGTTAGTTCTTTTCCATCGCTTTGAGTTAACTGTACTTTGAGTCGCAAATAAGTTTTTCCCAGGTCCAGATATTCTTCAGATGTACCGGGTATGGAAAATTCTATTGGTCCCGGCGTGTCCACACTTGCTAAAGGCAAGAATGTAACGTATGAAGATCGTTCGATGCATAGATTCGTAGCAGGCTGTGCAAACAGGTCTAGTTCTGACATCATAAGCTCGCCCATCATTGAAAGATGTCCTGATATTTTTTTTTTTTTCGAAGCTTGCCTCCACTCTGACTACGGACTTTTTGCTTAATGACCTGTCCTACTTCAGAAGCTCGATTTATAAATGATCGTTTCACGGGTGCCCCCGAAATGACATCATCGATCATATTACGACCTGCCGACAACACTTGGCGACCTATGAATTTGGCAGCGGGTTTTAAAAGTGGAGAAAGAAATGTAAATGCAGATCTGAATATACTGCCTAAACCCTGGCCCCTCTGGATCGCTGCTCCTGCAAAGTAGGGATTTCCCCCCGCCTGCACTTTGTAGTATTCGACGTACGCGTTCATTGAGGCCGAAAATGCAACTTAATTAGAGTTTTACCACCTCTGAAAGGAAATAACTGACCGGTGTCTGTGCGAATTTGAATAGAAACGGACTGAATGCTTGAGAGAAGCACAGGGTAATAATCCAAATGTAAGAATTCACCACTGCTTCCGAACGGTACTACTCGCAACAGAGGCGCTCTAGTATCGCCTACAAACTGGTCCTCAATCAAGGCACTATAAACGAAATAAGACCCGACCCCTCTATTTATATCACCCGGAAATTTCGATCTCACCGTTCCTTCGAAACCATTGGGCATACGTTCAAAACCGAGTAAATCGCCGAGTCCAGTCTCAGGGAAGCGAAGACGCACACTGCTTTCTATTTCGAAAGAAACAAAACCATGTGCATTAACAGAACCTTTAATTTCGGGGGCTATAAAAGTCATAACCTTTAGAATTTCGGAGACGCTATTGTAACGACCATAAGGAATTTTATGCTCGCGAACATCACGAGTCGGCGGTTGTACGAACACAAGCTTCCTGTCATCAGACTCACTGTCAGTTTTTATTGATGGTATCACTATTTTACCTTTAGGTATCCACTTTCCGATGTGCTCTCCTTTGAAATTTCTATATTTGTCAACAATATCACCCCTCACTGCTACCTTGTGGGCTAGTCCTAGAATTCGAGCTGTTCGTAAAGGCATACGCAACTCACAGCCATTTTTAACACGAATTGTGAATCTCTCTTTGAATTCTGTCTCTTCTACTTTAAACTCTAAATTGGCATTAAGACCATACATATGCTCAATCAATTTAGTCGAATTTTCGTACTCGTCGTGCAACATGTAAACCTCGGGGTTCCTAATTGTCGGTTCTTTCTGTAGAATTGCAAACTCGGCCCAACCTTCGGAAATATTGTCCCAGGACTTAGGTACGTGTATTTCTGCAAGTGCTACCTCCCATTTGCCTTTCAGCGATATAGTGTCGGGTAAGACGATTGTAAAATTAGATTGCGTATTCTGGGGATGGAAAGCCATACAGGCATTACTAGGCAGTGTTAGGAAGAACATCTTTAGCCGAAACCCAACTATTGTAGGAAGCTGGAAATCCTAGCCACTTAACACGCAATTGACGCTCTCCTCCCACACGTCGCTCCTTAAGTACTTTTTCAATAAGATACACGTCGATTGGTAACGAGTCGTGAATATTAACAAGCTGAAGCTGTTGTTCGTAAAAGGTACCTTCGATAGTATCGCCTGTTTTGTCTTGTACTCTGTACACAACTGGTTTTCTTCGTTTCAATACTTGAGATATAGTAAAAATCTCACGCGTCCAATTGCCCCAGAATCCTTTGTGGAATGGATGTGAACCTGTACTTAGAACGACACGATCCCCCAGTTTAAATTTAGGAATCTGTTCTTTGGTTTTTTTCAAGTACAATTTCCTGTAGACGTCTTCTTCATTATGCAAAGTGACATCGGCAGGTGGCATTCCTATGGCTCGATGTGGGGTTCGATTATAAGTAGCTACAATGTCGGGAAGAACATGCACATATTTCTTACTTTCAGAATAAGTTATCCATTTAAATATTTTTTCTTTCAGAGTTCGAATAAAACGTTCAGCGATTGCAGCCTTTTTCTCCGATCTAGTAGTATAAAAATTAATGTTGAGAGATTTAAATAGGGCCCTCACATCTTTGTTGATAAACTCTCTGCCTCTGTCGCTGTTAAGACTGAATGGCGTTTCTTGCTTGAAAATTGATTTGAATGCTTTTACCATCTGCTTCGATGTTTTATTTCTAAGTGTTCTCACCCAGGCGTATCTAGAAAAAGCGTCTATACAGACGAGTAAATAACGCACTCCGCCATTAGCATCAGACAGATTGGAAACCTCTGCTAAGTCACACTGAAACGTATGGTGTAATCCAGGAACTATTATTTGGTTTCTAGGAAAATTAACTCTTTGAGGTTTGTGTCTGACATAAGCAGACTGAGATGACAAATACTCTTTCACGATACGCCGGGGTAATTTTGTATGCTTTTGTAATGCATTAATACCACTAAAACTCCCAACGACGCGCGGATCGTTGTAATCTTCTAACATTTCTTTTTTTTTTTTTTTTTCCAGACGGTGTTCTACGAAAACCAGGAGCACTTATGGAGCGACCCAAGTTTCTTGGCATCTTATATGGATGCTTTGGATGCTAATGACCCCACTAAGTTGTAAACCCCACTAAGTTGTAATTTTTATTTTTTATTATGTATATATGTAAGTGTTGATTTTGTGATTAGTAACTACATCTGTAAAACTTACAAATAAAAGTATGTCTATTTGAAAAAGATATTGTCTGTCTTTTTTCTTAGAAAGTAGAAAATAAGTTTCCATTAATCAATAACCTTTTTAAATTGAGAAGTTACTTTTAGAAAAGAAAATGATTTCAAATATATATTAAAAAAAGAAAGAAGAAAATAAGTTTTAATTTTCCATTAATCAATAACCTTTTTAGGAAAGAAAATGATTTCAAATATATATATTAAAAAAAAAATATCGAACTTGCAGACAGAAACAGAAGATGGCGCCAGTGCTTCACGAAGACGGTAAATAAATATAAACACATTTTACTTTTCAGGTTTTTTTTTTTTTTTTTCCTGTTTAGAAAGCATCAGAATTGAAAGTCAACTTGCAGAGAAAAAATGGAAACATCATAAATAATTATGGGTAAAAATATATACATATAAATTTAACCATAAAAAGGATATAAAATGAAATAAATTCCTTAATTTCAGATTTTTCAGCTTTCAGAATTATTCACTAGATGGAGCCAAAGTTTCTTTTTTGGTAAATATCAAAAGCAACTTAAGTTTTTTTTCCCCATAGATGGTAAACAGTAGAATACAAATTCCAGAGGAACCATCACAAATAGCTATGGGTAAAAAAAAAATATATACATATAAATTTAACCATAAAAAGGACATAAAATGAAATAAATTCCTTAATTTCAGATTTTTCAGCTTTCAGAATTATTCACTAGATGGAGCCACAGTTTTCTAGGTCTTCCATTGTCATGACAATCTCCGTGCATGTGGTCCCAAGTATGTGGGAAAAAATATATATATATAAACATCTTAAATAAAATCTTTAAGTTCAGCTTTCAGAATGCTTCCAGAGATGGCGACACCGTTTCTTGGTAGTTACGATGTCGTGGCAATCTCCGTTCAAGAAGTATGTTAGAAAAAAATATGTATATTTAAACATCTTAAATAAAAATCATTAATTTCAGCTTTCAGAATGACACGCTAGATGGCGACACAGTTTTTCTAGGTCTTACTTTGTCGTGGTAATCTCAGTGCACAAACTGTTTTGGTCCCCAAGTATGTGGGGAAAAAATATATATTTATTTAAACATCTTAAATAAAATCATTAATTTCAGCTTTCAGAATGACACGCTAGATGGCGACACAGTTTTCTAGGTCTTACTTTGTCGTGGTAATCTCAGTGCATGTGGTCCCCAAGTATGTGGGGAAAAAATATATATTTATTTAAACATCTTAAATAAAATCATTAATTTCAGCTTTCAGAATGACACGCTAGATGGCGACACAGTTTCCTGGTAGTTACGATGTCGTGGCAATCTCCGTGCATGTGTGTGTGTGTGCGTGCGCGAACCCACAATTCATTGCGAAAACGGTAGCTTGAAAACCAACGCGGTAAAAACAGACGGCATCAACCGGCCAGAAATCACAGGCAAAGTCACAGACGTAGTCGGTTTATACCCCCCCAGACCAATCAGAACATCGGTTCGTATCCCCCTCCAATCAGAACAAGGCGAAATACAACTTCCTACGTCACACTCACACCACTCTTAACTATAACAGCTACATTTACACATATTCTTATAACTGAAAGGGTAGCCGTGGGGTTAAGCACCGGACCATCAGTAGCAATGACTTGGGTTCGAGCCTGGGTAAAGTAAAAAAATAATTTTAATTTAATGTCGAAAATAAGTGGCGCCATCTAGCGGGCGAAATAAGAACTAAAATATATTTTTCCTCCGAATCGGCAACTAAGCCTCGGCGCAACAGCTAAACCTAAACCTCGGCTCGCCTCACCGGAGCACGCTCAAAACCGAAACGGCAAAACAAACGACCGAGGCGGCAGCACGCACGAAAATTGACGCCAAAATTCATAGAGCCGTACTCGGTTAGAACCCCAACCTCTTCTACTCACATTAAACAAAAATTAACCATTCTCTCCAGGATTTTGCACAGACAGCTAGTCAGAGCAATAGGACGATAAGTAGTAGTGACTTTTGGATCCTTTCCTGGCTTAGCAAAGGCAAGAACGATTGCCTTGCGCCAGGAATCCAGAAACTGCCCTTCAAAAAAGATTCTGTTATATAGAAGGAGCAGATAATCCATAGATTTTGGTGAAAGATGCTTAATCATTTCATAATGGATGCCATCTGGTCCAACAGCACTTGCTTTGGAAAGAGTGAGGGCTCTTTTCAGTTCCTGTATAGTTAATGCTCCGTTGTAGGGATAAAGGCTCTTAGATTTAAAATCGAAAAACAGGCACTTAATTTTATGTTTCAGGACCAGGAACTCTGGGGAATACGAAGATGTTGCAGAGATGTTAGAGAATGTTTCCCCAAGAGAATTGGCTATTGCAGTTGGATCTCAATAGTGCATCCATTATAATCTAGGATTGAAGAAGGGTGGGATGTATATTTTCCCTTCATTTTATCCCAGACCAACTTAGTACTAGTGGACTGAGTAATTGATTAAGTAAAACGGATCCACGATTCCTTTTGACTCTGACGGCGGATATAGCGTGCTTTGGCTCGTGCGCGTTTAAAGGCTATAAGGTTGGTCGTGGTAGGATATCGGCGGAATATCCCCCACGCTTTGTTTTGAGCCTTTTTTGCTGCTGTGCATTGTGAATTCCACCAAGGTTTGGGAAATGGTGGAAACCGGGCAGATGGTTTTGGAACAGCATTCCTGCTTGGACGATAATTTCTGTGATGTACGTTACTGCATCATTGATAGGCTCCTGACTGGCAGTACTGAGGTCAAAATTTGCCTGATGTTGGAAGGCAGTCCGGTCAGACTGATCAGTCTTCCACCGTGGTAACCTGAAAGGAAGACACGGTCTCCCACTATGTAACGAGGTTATCACAGGGAAGTGATCACTTCCGTATGGATTCTGCTCCAATTCCCAAGTGAGTGAAGGGAGCAGAGAGAGAGAGGTCAATGGTAGAAAACGTATGGGTAGGCATGTGGAAGAAGGTATTTGTTCAAGTATTTAGAAGGGAAAGGTCATTGTCATTATACGCTCTATGACTCGTCCCCTTCCATTGATGTTAGCACTACCCCACAGAGTGTTATGTCCATTCATATACCCGAGAAGTAAGAAAGGGGGAGGCAACTGCATTAGAAGATCATCAAGGTCTTTCTGGGAGATGTCAGTCCCAGGTGGCAAATAAATAGAGCACACGGTTAATAAAAATCCCACTGTAAGGCGAATTGCAACAGCCATTATGCTGGTTGTGATTAGCAAGGGCTGAACTGGGGTCTGGTTACCCACAAGGATAGCCACTCCTCCATGAGCAGGACCATCCACAATTCTATTCTTACGTAAAATTATGATGTTATGCATTGTGGGATCATCATTTGCCTTTAGATAAGTCTCCTGCAAGCAAAAGCAAACTGGCTCGTGCTTTTGCTTGATGTCATCAGTATTTCGCCGGAATCCACGACAATTCCATTGTAGGAATTTAGCCATTATTTTGGCTTGGTGGGTTCATCAGGCGGCTACCGAGGTGCTGAGGGCTTACTTTTGTCAGTCTTGGATTTATCTTTTTTAGGAAAGAATGGACACTGTCCCGTGTCCATTTCTTCCTTCGCAAAGAGTTCCAAGACTGATTCATACGGTACCTCCTTATTCTCTACATTCATTGTTTCTGGTGTCACGGGTGACTCTTCTGAACGTTTTGGCTTTTCTTTACCACTTGGTTTTGGTAGTGGTAACCGACTGTGTTTTTTTGGTGGCTTTTGTGAACTCAATAAATAGCGTGCAATCAGAAGACGCCTCTTAAAAAATGGAAAGGCCCGATTAATTTGGTGTAAGGAGCATATCAAATGGACCCCACCGAGCAGTGGAAGTCAGTTATTTTCTAGGACGACAAGAAATTCAACCTGCATGGCTCTGATGGGAAACAAACGAGACGTGGTGAAGAATACCATCCAGACTGTATGGTGTCTACAGTGAAATTCCCTACCAGTCAAATGATATGGGGTGCATTTCGTATCGCAGAGTAGGTCGCCTGCAGTTTATAAAAGGTTCCGTAAATGCCAATGTATACCTGGCTGTATTGGAAGGCAAATTTTTCCCAACGATTAGAGACCATTTCAACCTGCCAAGTAACCGCATCTTTCAGGACGACTCTGCTCCTTGTCATCGGGTGTAAAATGTAATTAGGCACTTCTGTAGTTACTTTAGCTTCGACAATAATGTGTTTACATTTGTTGCAGGTGAAAAAATGGTTGGAAGAATGATCCATTACAACTCTTAGCTGGCCAGGAAACAGCTCGGACCTCAATCCTATTGAGAACTGTTGGCATCGTGTGGAATCTGCAGTTTCCAGAAAGAAACCAAAGGCCCTTCGTGAACTTCAGGAAGCCATAATTCGTGTTTGGAACCACGAACTATCAGTTGATTATCTTTAGAAATTGATCTTCTCAATGCCTCGACGGTGTGCTGCTGTCATCAGAATAGTAGTTTGCACCTGATGCACTTTTCATTTTGTTTTCCATTTAAAATGATAAACTGAAGCAAATTGAGGGCTTCTGATATTTAAACTATAATTGTCGTGTTTACCAAAACTGTTGTATAAAGGTTGCAAATGGTCATTTTGGAATATTTTGAGAGCACGTGTCAAATATTACTTAGTTTTGTCTTAACTATTAATAAATATCTTTTGTTTATATTTCTATTTGTGATGTTAGTCATTAATGGAACATACCATCGCGAAAAAGGGTTGGAAATGTGAAATTCCTAGGTGATGCACTTTCTTTGAAAACCAGTGTATATTCGAATCTTAAGACAATTTTGCGTACATGTATAGGATGGATTAGGGAAGTATAACAGATTTCCACTAGCAGGAAGATGCATTCACACTACAGCTCCTACCATCCCAAATACAATTTCTGTCTTTTTGCATATAGCATTCCTTCGAATGTAAGGGTCATAGCTTTTTAAGCGTGCTGAGTACAAGTGGTTATTAACGAGCGGTTAAGCGATGTTCGCACATTAGCAGCCATCTTGTATTTGCCCGAATTTGCTATTAGTAATTTTAGACATAAGTAGCCTTGGGCAAAATGTGGTTAGGTATAATGTCCTATTAGCTCAGAAGTGTTGTTTGTTTAGAATAGATGTTGAGGGATAAGGATATGGAACTCAAACAGAATTACAAACGCTGAACAGCATTTACTCCATCAACAATGCCGCAACCACAGTTTGTTAACTTTATTCCATAACTTTGTATACAACAGAAACTGGTGTACTAGTGAGCATCACCAACCACTGAAATAGCTGAGAAGTTAAATATACGGAGGTTCACAAAATTAATCGACATTAGACGCACAACTACCACTTCAAAAACGTTAAAACGATTTGCACATCGGACATATCTCAGTGACAACTCTTCTTGAGGTCTAGCCCTACACTTATTTTGAAATGCAATAATCCGAAAACACAATGTGATCGGTTCATGATGATGCTATAAAAACTAATTTGAAGCTATATGTAACCATTTACTGTGATCTAAAGCAAATGCTTCCATCAAAGGCTTTATTTAATACTTCTTTGGGCCTTAGGCAACGCCAAAGACATTTTCAAGATGGCCACCAAAATTATTTTGTGTTACAGAGCTTGGTTATTGCGTGATCATTATCAGTATAGCGCTCAAAGGTGGCTGTCATTCCTGTTTATACTAGTTAAAAATCATCATCAGGTGAGAGTAGAGTGACATTCTAATGATACACTTGGAATGATTTTACTAACCGGGTGTACTCTGAAAATAGTTCAGTGTTTAATTCTGGTTTGTTATTGGCAGTCTCCATCATGTTGTTTTAATAATCCATGTCACCATATCCATTGACTGTGGTTGCTGTCAACATTCTGACGAGCTGCATGCAGCACCATGTTAATCAGAGCTCCCTGAAGTAAGTGTATGTTTTTGCTTACTACAGCCAGCTTTTACATTTGCTAATGAAACTTGGACATATTTGGTTTCAATAAGAATAAATTGCAACATTTAGCATCCTTGCATTGCAATATTTGTCACCTGCTTCAATGTATCGATAGTAGTCTGTACAAACACTGTCACACTCACGAATTTTGATTCTTGTTTTAGTAAGTTTCCCATTTATCACTTGAACTAAACTTGAGCATTCCAATTGTCTTCTATAATCCACGAGCCTTTTTCTTTTTGAGATGTTACAGGTGAACCGTGAAAAAACCATTTTCCCCCACTTAATTGAATCGCTAAACTTAGGTTACAGAGCAATTTCCCTCCTACATCAAATGCCTAAAATTTAGTTGACGATTGACATAGAATCATATAATAAGGATACCTGTAGGTGAAGAGATCGCAAAAAGTCTATTTTTAAACTCCTACTAATATATTAGCAATAATCCCTCATAATGTCCTTTTATAAAACCGTTGAAGGGGGGGGCTTCAAGAATCAAAGCACGTAATCCTCACCTGGCCTGTGCAATTTGTACTGTAGTAAAGGTAACTTGTGAATTCCCTGTATATGAATATATCCAAAGATTTAACAAAGCCAAAAGAATTGAGAATGCACCTACAGAGTTAAAAAATGAATTTTTTTTAGTATTTTTAAGAGATTGATTAGGAAACAAAACTATTGTTGACCCTATCGTGCCTTATGCGCAGTGAAAATCAGTCATTGGACTTCATGGAAAAAACAAGATTTTGATTGGTGTGGAAGCTTAACAATTAAGTAATTGTTGAAAATTTCCGGTTGGTTGGGAGTGGAGAAAACACTATGGACTATAATATAATTGGAGAAGGACGTTACGTGGTAGTTTTCCATGGAATTCAGACATTTTGGTAAGCAGGAATCTGGTAACAGCCTATGTGTGTTCTGAGGATGGGTTCCGAAACGTTACCTTAATGTTTGTGATTTAGTCAATAACTAAACAAACTATCTTAATATTCAAGTGGTATAAGAGTGGTCATTATAGAAATATAGATGCTATGGACCTTATTCTTAACAGAATCTATTAGACACAGAGGATATCGCTGTTGTCAAAAAAGGTGTACGTAATCTTAAATTCAAGAATGGTAGAATTGTTGCATTCAAGCTCAACTGTAAATTTTAAAAAGGGGACTTTTGTTGTCAAAACAAGGCTTTTATTTGTAGCAGTATTATTAGAATTTTACAAAAATACGGTACTCACCAATAATATTTTAAATCGCTGACGATATTAAATACACATAATAAAATTCTAAAGATATCAAAGAGCGTTCATCCAGCAGAGGATAAAATCTGTCAAGCAAAAAATGAACTACACAGTCTTCCAACTACAAATCGTAGTTAGTGTAGTCTAGACACATGCCGCAATTAATACCAGGATGTTATGTCAGAAGGCTGTTACGGAAATACTGCGGTACGTGGTAATTACTAATTTGCATACAATGCCTCGAACCTAGAAGAGAAAGCTACGCGCATTGTATTTATCTAGTAGAACGGCCAGGGACTGAGTCATCCATGACTAAGACAATATTTTATATTATCCTTTATAGCTGGAGCACTAACACAGTATAAAAACATCAACCAGTACAGTACCTACTTCTGGGGCTGTAAGTATGAAAACGTTTTAAAGTTGAATTTTAAATGATTTATTTTTATTTAATTAAATATAAAGTTTTAAAGACATATTTTCTAACAAATCAGTAGAACTTGTCTGTGGTAACCACCCTTAGGCTCAAACATATTCATGGTACAATTCTGTATTGATCACTTAAAATAACAAAAAAGGCTGACCTTTCAGAAATAGCTATTACCCAATGAAATCACCATTCACTGTGAGGCTTAAAATCCCTACCCCTGTGGTATACCTTTTTACCAAATTAAAGATATGAGTAAATACAAGTCGGACTCTATCAAGTAATTCTAGCGACATATGTTGCTAACTAACCACATAATTGTTTTCTTTTATTAAGTAGCAATAATTATTCTAATTATCAGCGTAATAGAAAATTTAGGAGTTAGTGCCATAGTTATTAAGTATTCTTTAAAAAATCCATATGTAAGGAAGGTAAATCTTGCTCGATGATAGGCCCGGTTAGACCTTGTTGCATAATAAACAACCCTCATATCATGCAGTATAACATGAGGCATTTATCCTGTTGAAACAAACATGGATCTGTATCAAAGAATTGCTACATCGTGGGACTGTCCAAAATGTTGAGGTCAGCGTTTGCGATTCCTCCAATAACTATCGGAGATCCTTAGCCACAACCATGAAAAACATCTGCGTACCATAACCCATCTCTTCTGAACTTCAGTGCTGGCACAATGCACTCCAACAGCAGATATTAGCCAAGCATTCTCCACTCACACACAACACCCAAAAGATCGGAGTAGAGCTTAGCGAGATTCTAACTATTATATTAGGGTCACGTGGAATGTTAATTCAACTACCCATGTGTATTGTGTCTGTAAATTGCGTGTGTTCTCTGGTCGATTTGCCTGCTTTGCTGGACAAAGAAACCCGGTTTGGCGGACCTTGCTATCTATGCCTGACGGGATTCTAACCCGTGCTTTTTCCACCCGGTGCGGAGAGGACGGTGACGATGCCACTGTGCTACCGCGCAGACCGTAGCGAGATTCGTCAAACCCAAAGGACCAATTACGGCGTTCGTAATAGGTCCTTTGGGTTCGAAAACCACAAGAGTGGAACATACGTGGTGTGTTGGTACAGACCCCATCCCTGTTGATCCCTTGAATTCCTGGTTCATGTTTTATAGGATGTCTGACGAGGTTGTCGTACTCTCTGGTCACGAGGCGTGAAATTCCGTGCATTCCTGGACGGCACTGGTACCATCAACGATTTCATTTCATATAGCATCACCGACGATCGATTTTGGTCGGATTGTTAACAACTGCACGAATCGACACGCCACCAATATTATATACAATAACCTGGAAATCAGTAAGCTCGGCTCTCCATGCCACGACAAAACCAACCAATTTTTGTGGTTCATATTTCCTTATATACCGTCACTTGTCCGAGTCACTTGTTTATTAGGGAAAGCCCAAAGGACCAAGGAAAAGGGGTGTCTGAATATGTTTTGGCGGTAGTTTATGATAAAGGCAGTTGGTACCTGTACAGAGCTAACAGCCAATCAAAACCTGAAACGTTCTTTAGGAGGAACAATAATGAGAATGGCTAAAATATTCAATTTTTAACAATTGGTAGATGCCAAGATTTGATTGGATGAAGATCACCTCAATTCACGATCAATACAGAAGTGTTCGTATAGCAGTCGTAGGCTTCATATGGCCATACCCTTCGGACCATGTTATTTATAAACCACCTAAATGATCGTCAAATGGTTGATAATGTTAGTGAAATGCATTTGAGGTGGAGCTGCTTGCGTTGGTTAAAATAAAAACACAAGTATTTTCATCATTTGCAGATGATCTCCTGTATCATTTTGGCTTTGTGTGCAGTGACAGCAGTAAACTGCATTGTTTGTCCTCCCTGCAACCCCAGTACCTGTCCTGAAGTTAAGGAATGCGAATCCGAGAACAGAACACTTGTTCCACGGGGAGATTATTGTGGATGTTGTGATGCATGTATTGCGCAGTTGGGTGAGTATTATTTTCAGTTAAAGACTATATCGAACATTACTGACAATTATCAAAAGGTTTATGCGAGTTTTGTTAGATTAACGTTATTGCTGCGTAGTTTTAAAATAGTTTTTGTATTTCATAGGTGAAGGACAGCGGTGCATTTCGGATTTCATGGGTATCCCTCTTAATGCAGTCTGTGGCAAAGAACTAACCTGTGATCCAAACACCTTTACATGTGTTCGTAAATAATTATAGGCAACAGTAACAGAACATTTCTATGCTTTTCTACTTTAAATGAAAAGATATGCAAGCTCTGGATGTGAAATAATATATTTATTTAGAATTAAGAAAGAAATTGTTTTTCTTGAATTTATAAAATTGAAATAAAAACACAGTTGACAGCTGGCTATATTATGGTGTCCCACAAAAGTGTATAATTTTAAAAATATTCATCGTTTCCTTAGGGGGAGGATTCTATCTCTCTCGTAGATTTCAAAGGATTTTAGTGTGTAAAATTCAATTTACAATGTTGGGAATCAAGATTCAACTTTATCACATTATATATCCAGAAGCCCTCCATAGCCGAGTGGTCAGGAAAAGGAGTGCAGTAGCACATGCTCTTTGAGTAGACCGCGATTCAAGCCCCTGACTGCTAACCCGCACTGGACCAGCATGGCAGATTATGGTCCATTTCCCTCAACGTGAATTGTTGAGGAGGCTTCCATCCTGCAGTTTACCTTTTTTTATCCAGATTTTTCAAGTAGCCATCATTATGACAATCCCACGACTTTAAGTTTCAGGGTTCTGAGTTGCAGTTGCGCTAAGTTTTAGCATATGAAAATCCCTCAAGAAAATTTTTGAACATTTTTGATGAAACAAAGAAAAGAACTTTAAAATCTTTGAGAATCTATTGCAACCCACGAAAATTTTGATTCCAATGGCGTTCTTTTTAAAAAATAATATTAACTAAATGTAATTACATAACACTGAAAAGAACTATCTTAATTTCTGAAGGATATCATCTGGTGAATCATTTGTTTCGGAAGAAATACTAATTGAGATACGTTAACTTCCATTAACAGCAAACTGCCATTAAAAATAATCGTGATCTGTACCAACCCTCGAAGGAAAACTATGTTTTCTGAAATGCCTTTTCAAGGATCTCAAATAAATCATAAAATGTTTTTTGAGCAGTTTCCACGATTTAGTACCTTTCCTTCTTAACATAATATACCTTTGCCACGAAATGACAGATCGAATTTTGAACGTCACAAAGCGGTTAAGCTTCGTCGGGTTTCCTATTTGTACGGAAGCCTACATACTTACTACCTTCCCTTCGAACACCGGCAAAGCCAATAAAAAAATAACACAACTCTGTCCATATACATCAAGAAATGCTAACGTCCAAACTGATCGATTGGCTCTTTGGTTGTCAAGGAAACTATCCAAAGCGCCACTCAAACAGTATTTGTAGGTGCTGCGATGGCTTATTCAGAATCGGAGAACACCATGGATAGTTTGTAATTCCCGGTTGTTCCTATTCGATTCAAAATGCTGGACAAGTGAAACGAAGAAAATCCACCATTTCAGGATGCCGGATATAGAAAACGTGAAAGTTGCTGTCCGGGTTCGGCCTTTCATATCCTTTGAATGCTTATATTTGGTTCTTGCTGTGCATATCGGCAACAGGTAGGCGTAATATTAAGCTACCAGAGAGCACGTCCGTAGCCTGCTCTTGATGGTTTGTCTTACATGGTGCTACTAGTTTCGGAAAGCTATGATTGATAGGAAATTATTTCGTATAAATAGAGGGTTTCTATCAGAATTTTTTTTAGAGAGGTTTTGTTACGTTAATTTGGTCAAAATTAATCTCGCTAGAGTATAGTGCTTTTCAACTGCTGTGTCGTGTGTTAAGAAAATGTCTGGGGAATAAACGGAGTCATTATAAAATGAGATTCACGCAGCAGTTGTCCCCTTATGTGTTGTTAACGGTTCACGAACACTGTAAATGGCAGCATGGACCTACTTTAAACGTTAAAAGGCATGTACACAAAGATTCTGTTTTAACTACACTTTTCTTCCTCTGCGGTATTGTAATATTAATTTCGTTTATTACACAGATTTTGAATATACGAAAATTTGATATAACGCCGTTTTGTACTTGAGGGAGTTAAAGTAGAGAGATGAGAACAATAAACATTTTTACTGACTTTGAACATCTGTGGTAGGAAGAAATATTCGTATTCTATCATGCTACATTAGCCTAAAGATCGATTAACTCAACCACGTTGTGAAAAAGACCCATAAAAATTCCTCACGTCAGCGACGGGACTCGAACTCAGGCCTTTTCCACTCCGTGTGGGGAGGGCAATGAGTCTACCGTGCTACCCACGAGGGCGATTGTGCTATCTACCATTCAATGGCTTCCCAGACATCAAAACGATTCATATCATCGACGAGATTTTAATGGTTGCTATCAGCAGTGCATTGCCAATTTTGGCATTTAACCTCTGATAGTCAAGAGATGCTACACGCTGTGATGTGCAAAATTCTAAATGGATTCAATGTTTGTATGTCACCATTCATCTGCGAAGATTCTGCCGAATGGTGACAGCAACATTGGACGTCTAAATTTCCACCGGAAACAGGCTTGCAGGATGGATAATTCTGCCGACATGTATAATGTTGGCCTACAAATTGGAGATATGCTGCTTTGCCTTCCATCTCATTGTGGGAATCTTTATGTAGATGGGTTACGTGATCATTTAGGCTCAAAGACGATCTTCCAAATCATTATGAGAAATAAACTGTTGAATCCATGCGCTTATTATGGCAGGCTGAAGGTAGGTGGAGCATTTTTCTCGAGTAAAGATCATTATGGCTGATTTTCCACGGCTCAAGATGACCCGCAGCGAACCCGTGTTGAGAACTCATAGTATGGCGTCGGCTCCAGAATTAAATGATTGTGAAGAGTGTATGTCGTATGCACAGCAGACAATATGGGCACACAGTTAACAAATTGGATAGTGCATATACTTGAAAAGTTGATTCTAAGGTTCCACCAAAATCCCCATTTTAGGAAGTATACAGATTCATGTACTTCCTAAAATAAGGCTTCCAAACTTGTATGCGGTATTCCAAATCTGGACTACTAACCATTTCCTTATACTAGAGGTTGAAAAAGTGTGAAATGTTCCCTTCCTGGGAAGCGCACTTAGTGATTGAGAGTGTTCGTGTAGTTTTTATGAAGCACTTTTTAAGGAAATATGCACAGAACATCCCACTAATTCAGATATGAGGCTTATTTTATTTTAATCTTTGAGATTATATTAATTCATAATACTCCAATTAAATTTCACGTGAGATTTGTTCTGGAAGGGTAAAATTTATGAATTAAGAGGGGCATAAGATATAAAAGTTGAGAACCTCTGCAATAGGATAATCACCTTTGTTCTTGCTGGAATCCCGATGGCACTTCTCCATTTCAATGGAACAATCCTTGAATCTAATGATAATCTCACTAACATTACTAACGATTGGATGTTGTATGTATCCAACTATCGCCTTTTTCAGTATAACTGGATGTATATCACCGGTTATGATATTATAATGCCGATTATATCATCATATAGTGGTATAGCCAGTGTGTAAAGTTCCTGGAACTTTACACACTTTGACCTTGCAAGGGCCCTCTGCTGTTCAGATTCATATATGAGTAGAACTTTTCTCCTTTTTTGGCTCTCTTCGCCAGCGATTTTCCATACTCTGGTATCGCAATTCTTTCCCTGTTAGCGACTTTATTATGTATCTTCTTGATACAATAGTTATCATATGAAATAGTGTCACGCGATAGCCTGTACCTGTCCTTTCTTTCTTTCTTTCTTTTGTTCAATGAAATCTTTCAGCTTTCTCCTTCTTGGAGTCTTTCTTTTGTGGTACTTCTCAGCTGGAACGAATGTGTTTGTGGTCTCCTGGATAAATCCCTTGAACAAGCCCCAAAATGCATTAGCATCAAATAGCCTATATTAATAACTCCAACAATGAATAGAGTTCAAGAAATACCTGTCCTTCGTAGCCGCTCTGCTGTAATTAAAGCCCGGACCTTTTCCTTTTACCACCGAATCCTTGAACACCACCCATTATGATCACTCCCTGCTATCGGTTACTGAACTGTCATATTTTGATGCTTTTGGAAGAGCACAATTACTGTTCCTTGGTGAGAACTCGGGCAAAGATATTTGACCGCCCCCTCTTATGCTTTTTCTCAAGTTAAAGAGCAATCACCTGGCTGATTCAAGAAACTACTCTCCCCCCCTGCGTATGTATTGAATGTCCACGACTTTAACTTCCCTGTCTAACTTTGTTAGACAGCTCATAATAATTCACTGGTTTTTGTTTGCCCGAAAAGTTTTTCTTCGGAATCGTTTGGAGATTCCACTGCTATAGCAGTGAAACGGTCGACTTAAGAGAAGTCTTGAAATAGCTGACAAGTCACAGGTATACTTCTAATAGTTATGTAATTTCATAATTACAGCTTTCTTAACAAGTATTTAAGGCTTCATATTTCCTGTATGTTATGAAATTGAATTTATAGCCCCTAGTTCTGGGGGAAAATTCTGCCTTCATTTTATTAACCTCAATCGGGTCCCCGGTTGCCAAGCTCTGTAGCCCACATAATAGAAGTCTTACCTCGTACTGTCGCCAGTCCCTTTCAAGAAGCTCAGTGTCTTTTTTCAGATGAGGGCTCTATACTTGGACACAGTATTCCAAATTCGGTCTTACAATTGCTTATACACTGGGATTATGACCTCTCTATCTCTACAGGATATTGTTCGATAAATCATCGATAAAATACCATGGACTTTCCTTGGCCGCCTGTTTACACTGCTCAAACAACTTCGTAACTGCCAGATCCCTTTCTTCCTCTGCTGTTTTTAATTGAACTCCACCAAGTTTATAGATTAATTTCGGGTGGCTATTGCCCAAATTTAAGAGACCTTACATATTTCTGCCACTTTTCTGACCATTCTTGAAGCCTGTTCAAGTCATCCTGAAGGAGCGCTACTTGGCAGTTATCATTAGCGACTCTCTCAATCTTTACAGCATGTTTCGTATCCAAATTTTTTCATCACTCCCTGTACCCCTTCGCCGATGTCATTCATGAAAATCAGAAATAACAGTAGTCCAAGAACCAATCCTTCTGGCCCACGTCTGACGTTAAACCAATCTGAAAAATATCTGTTAATCACAACGCTCTGCATTTTGCCCTCTAATCCATCTTAGATTCTTTCCAATAATCCCAACATGTTTCAGCCGATAGAGTAACCTCTCCTGAGTAATTGAGTGAAATGCTTTGCCAAAATTCAAATAAACATTTGCATGTTGTAGTAAACGTACTAGTGGAGTTTGAGGAGCATCAGCAACTAAGGCTATATTGCTCCGTGTAAACTGTCTGTAAATTGTGTGTGTTCTATGGTCGATTTTCTGTTTGCTGGATGAAAAAACCCAAGTTTCCGGGAGTAAAAACCATGCTACCCTCGCTTGAAACCGACTAACTCAGGCATGTTGTGAAAAAGGCCCATTAAAATTCCTCAAGTTATCGAACTCGGGTATTTTCCACCCGGCGTGGGGAGGACTGCGATTCTACCAACTGTGCTACCCACGAGGGCTAAAAATTTGGATTTTGTCGAAATCGTTCCCTACATCCAGCTCATGAGTGGCTGTGTCAAAATATCTTACCACTTCGAACATGATTTTCCCTTAACAAAATCATGTTGATCATGTGTGTCCTTCAGAGTGCCATTTCTATCTAAATGTCCCTCTTAATCATGCCCTCAACCACTGAAGTCAAACTGACCGGTCTGCAGTTTCCGACATCACTTTTATGTATTACCGATACGGCGGCACTTCTCGAATCCAAAGAAATATTTCCCGAGTCCAATAATGCCCTAATATTAGCCTCAATGGTTCAAAACACTTTCTGGATGCCTCCCACCAAATTACTGGCTGCATGCAGTCAATTCCATGAGCCTTACTTGCCTTTAGGCTCGAAAATTTTTCTAATAAAGTCATCTGTAATTTCACATGGGCCAGCCTCTCCTCTGCGTGAAGGGTCTTTCGTCAATAAAGATCGACGATCGTTTGCATAGCCCGCTGTAAACCATGCCCAGTGTGGCCCTGTATAAAATAATAAATTTTGCATTTTGGGTTCGCAGAATCGCCACGATGCAACATTGTATAAAATATGTCTGTAAATTGAGTATGTTCTGTGGTCGATTTGTCTGTTTCCTGGACGGAAAATCATGCTACCCTCGCTTGAGATCCATAAAAATTCCTCGCGTCATTGAGAGGATTTGAACTCAGGTCTTTTCCATCCGATGTGGGGAGGCCGGTGATGCCTCATGTGTAGCACAATTGCTACACATGAGGACCGTTTAAGGTTCTGAATGGATTAAGTAAACTAAATCTTTGCCCTTTCTCGGAAGACACACATAGGGGACAATAAACTAAGGTTGGGTGCAAGATAGATATGAAAGAATATGCCCTCGGCACAGAGTAAATGATTGCATCATTTGTCACTATTAATAAGAAACACTGCTAAAAAAATCTATGAGTTAAGACTGTAGTTGTTATGTGCGTCTGCTATAAAAAGAGGAATAACTACACCATAATTTTGGTTTATTTTCGCATTGATTAGGTCGTATCGCACAACCTACTGAATAAGAAATATATAAATTAGCATCAGTACGGAACGTACGTTTTAACCATTAGAAACACATACACCTAGTTTTAAGGGGAGAGAAATCAATGGATTAATTCTAAGTATAGTGGGTTACTAGTAACATATCCATGGTGAAAGCTTTGGTTTCGATGCAATCCCGAATTGGGCGTCAGCTGTTAGAACCGGTCATTGATTGCCGTTACCGTACGACAATTCTCCAGTCACTAATTTGTTTAGCAACGTCAATTCGGCCTCCCAGTTGTGCGAAAAGGAAATAATAGTCACATACAAGCACAGAGCGTTTAGGAAAAATCCACGAAATTTAAAAAGTGATTAGGATGTCTTAACTCTTACTATTGCACAAGTTAGGACAGAAGCAACTGTCCAACTCCGCAAAAAACTGATAAAAATAAATAAATACTTCTAGTATAACTCTAAGGAAAGGACTCTGTCCAGTACCTGCAGCGCAGCCAGTAATACCAGGTAAAATAGTAGAGATGAATGTACAGAGTCAAGGTTCCGTGTACGTCAATTATTGATTCTTAGAATATCTTCGTGTTTGGGTCAATATCGAAACTAGGACGTTGCAGAAGTGTAGAAAATACTTTATGAAATTTGACTATCTTTCCTTAAAAGAAAAGGTTGAAACCATTCAAGGTATCGGGGGCTATTGACAAATTATTTGCCGCGATTTATTTTTAACTTTTTGGAAACCTCCTAACAGCATTGAACTCTTCCACCAATATTATGTAATGAAAGTCTTCCCCCAGCTCTTTGTAGCTTACATTCGTCTCGATACGATAAAACTCATCTATAAGTGGTTTTCCAACATTTGTGTTCCAGAAGCGTGACACAAGAACCAAAAGCAAGGCCAAGTTAACTAATTTTGATCGTAAAATGGTGAACTTATTTAATGAAAATGCCAGCCTGGTTGGTCTAATTTGCAATTATCAGATTAATTCACAAAACTCCAGAGAAAAGGGGAAATTTGTAATTTGTTTCTTCAATGATACGTGTTGTAGAATTGATGAGAAAGACGAGTTTTCCTTTTCGTGACAGATTGAACAGTGTTATTTTTATTTTAATGAAAAAAACTTGATCTCTGATTATGGTTTTGACAATTATTTAAAAGGTTAATTTTTCATACACTGTCATTTACAACTGTAAGAAGAATTGGCATAAATGAATATAAATATGCTGTTCTAACTGCGGAAGATACGCATTTATTGTCATTGTCAAAATTGAAGCGTTCAAGGATAAAAACAAAAAAAGGTCTTATCTGATTTTCATTGCTTAATTAATGGATACCCTACATGTATCGAAGGAAGGATTGGGACTGGTCTTGCTTTGGTCCCGAGGCAACTAAGGCCTCAGTGATTTGGATATTTAATGTTGCCACATTAAAAATCCAAGTTATTTTGAAGGGGGGAAAACTACAAGCTGTACCCTTATCTTAAGGCTTCAGCTAGTTCTCCATTTGAATAAGGACGCCTTCCACACCGGATAGAAAATGCCTTAGTTCGAATCCTGTCGATGATGGGAGGAATTTTTATGGGCTTTTTTCCCCAAGCATTAGTAACTCAATGCCATATTGCGCGGTGTATACTATTTCTGTAAATTGCATGTGTTCTGTGGTCGGTTTTCTGGACAAAAAAATCCGTGTTTCCTGGAAAAAAGCCATGTTGTCCTCCCCTGAGACCGAATAACTCAGCCACATTGTGAAAAAGACCCATAAAAAAGTGTCATTAACGGGATTCGAACTCAGGTATTTTTCCACCCTGTGTGGGGCTGACGGTGATTATACCAACTGTGCTACCCACGAGGGCCTAATAAGTGTATGTGACAACCTATTATCAAGGGCCCTCTTGTAAAGGGCTCTGAGGCATTTTCTCATTTCACTCTCTTCCATTTGTCCGTCATTAATTGCGAGTGGTATTTTATATTCTGCTTTTAAATTGTGCTGCCATCTACCTGATGGAATAAACCACTACGTCCCTCATCTTTTAGAACTGTGCATACGATATCTTAAGTTAGATATATACACTTAGTGATCACTGAATTATGACCACCTCTATGAAAACTGAATGCGACCCATTGACCACGAGAGTGCGCAATTAGTCGACCTACATAGCATAGATAAGGTGTCAGTGGTTCAGTAGGTAGGAAAATTCCGAGCGTGATGGGCAAAAGGAAGGATTTAACGGACTTTGATAAAGGACAGATTGTGGGTGCTCGACGAGCTTGTGCCTCGATTTCCCAAACGGCTGAACTGGTGGTGTTCAAGGGCCGCCATAGTTAAAGTGTACCAAGGCTGGCATCAAAATTGTCAAACAACGACCCAACGGCAAAACTGCAAAGGTCAGCGAAAGGTTGATGTTAGAGGTGAGCGCCGGGTCCGACAACTCGCACAGAAGAGCTGACATCCCAATACAACATGGGCCAACCCGGAACAATATCTGGCATGACCATGCGTCGCACGCTCTCACGTATGGGTTATACTAGCAGACGACCCCTACGGTATCCTCTCCTAACCAAGGTTCATCGGCTTAAAAGACTTGCCTGGTGCAAAGCGCATGCAAGTTGGACGTCAGAAGACTGGAAGAAGGTGTGCTGGTCGGATGAGTCACGTTATTTACTCCACATTGTGGATGGTGGTGTACGTATTTGGCGTCAACAACGTGAGGTTCTTTATCCACCATGCATGGTATCAAAAGTGCAGGCCGGTGGAGACGGTTGTATTGGTGTGGGGCCTGTTTCACTGACAGGAACTTGGACCCCTGGTACATGTGGAACAACGTATCACTGGTCTCCGCTATCGTCAACTGCTTGCTGACTGTGTACACCCCGCATGTTACACTTCTTCCCGAATGGCGATGGTGTCTTCCAAGATGACAATGCGCCGAGCCATCGGGCACTTAATGTGCAGGAATGGTTTGAGGAACACAGTTCTGACTTCCAGCATATCGACTGGCCTCAGAACTCCCTCGATATCAATGCCATAGAGCACTTGTGGGATACCATGGAAAGGCATATCAGGCGTCTGGATACACCAATCACCTCCATACCTGCATTGCTGACCGCATTATACAAAGCTTGGTTGACCATGCCTCCGGAACGCTTCGGATATCTTGTTGAATCAATGCCACGTCGGATAGTTGCTGTAGTGAGGGCTAAAGGAGGACCTACGAAGTAGGTCCTCCTTTAGCCCTCATTCTATAGTTGCTGTAGTGAGGGCTAAAGGAGGACCTACGAAGTAGGTCCTCCTTTAGCCCTCACTACAGCAACTATAGAATGATCTTTAGCCCACACTACAGCAACTATAGAATGATCACTGAGGGCTAAAGGAGGACCTGCTTCGTAGGTCCTCCTTTAGCCCTCAGTGATCATTCAGTGTATATTAGCATTGGCAAAGAAAAGTGAATAACTGATAGACATACCAAGGTAAAGTTATGTTAGGTATTAAAGAATACATATACAAAGTTCGTAACGTTGCATACCTACAATATGGCTGGCATTTTCAGGAGTCAACTACTCAGACTGAAAGGAAAAATAGCAATAAGAGGTTCTCTGCGTCTGTGATAATCAATATACAGCATGACGTCGTCAATATATATTAACAGGACCTAACCTTTAGGTACTAGTATAAGATTTTATAAATTTGTATATAAATTGTAAAACGCATACATGGTGCACATTGATTTGCGTTGACCCGACAGAGAACGAATGAGATAAAATCAAAAGCTGTTTAGTTGGCTTAGCATATCAACACCAAAAACCACGTGTGGACCTAACTATACACGAAAAAGAAATGGAAGGGTAGAGCTAGTGTAAGTGACCTCTTGGGAAGACTGAACGCTTTACCACGTTGGCCATGGTAAAATGTGTATTATTATACGTGAAAATAGCTCAATATATGAAATATTAAGTTCAAGCATAATGAAACCTGGTCCATCAGCAAATGGCTGATGGAGCAGGAAAGAAAGAACCTGAAACACAAAGACGAAAATGTAGGTAATGTTTTTAAATAGGTTCTCCTCTTCCTCGATAAACGTAATAATTTCAGAGAGATAAAAATGAAGAGAGGACTATGAAAAATGAAAGCGGACTCCAGCTTTTAACTATATTATACTCTTCATCTCTTTCGACTATTGTAGCCGATGGCTGTCCATATCATGATTCTAATGACTATTGGACTGCATCAATTCAGGGATTCCCACACTTTGCGATAACCGTTACCATTTAAAATGATAAATGAATTTTGTGCGATCCTCCATAAGTAATTAAATAATAATAATCAAACTATTAATTTTATTTTGGTTAGACGTTGTCAAGAAATAATCTATGTATTCACTAAAAAATTGTAGAACCTACCACTTTATAAAATAAAACTGTAAATAAACAATGACAACCACATTTCAAATCTGAGGCAATCCCCCTCCCCATTAACTGGTGAAATTTTATTGTTCAATGTTGATAGATGAACTTTCTACATGTAGATCGGTAGTAGCTGATGTTTTAAGTTTGAAAAAGATAGTTATTTGAATCGTAAGTGCAATACAGTAGCTTAGTTGTCTGTGAGATGTGCATATTTCCTTAACGATTTACACACCAAGAGGGAGAAAGAGAGAAAGGCAAAAAATGTTGTTGGAATGAGTGGACGTACTACCTTCCTGAGCAACCCTGATATTCCACGTGAAAATCCCAAAAAGTTCACCTACGATTACAGTTACTGGTCCCATGATGGATTCAAAGAGTTAGAAAATGGCTACTGCGCACCGGATCCAAACCATCCCAATGGAGTAAAGTACTGCGATCAGGTATTTCATATTTAACTCGTTATTATTATTTAATAATTACAGTATAAAATAAAATACAACTATTGTTCAACCCAGTAGAAAATGATTTTTGTCCTTAAATATTTTCTGATAGCCATCCTGAAGTTTCATCTGAGAAATATGACAGTAAGCGACTGGACTACTGACTGACTTCACATGCCTTCATCTTTGATTACAAGTTAATATCATACATTGGTGAACATGACATGCGCTACATAAATTCAAGGATACAGTAGCACAACAAACCCTTATCTTCTCTGCTATGAGTTTAAGATCTGCGAACTGCGTGTTCTCTTAAGATCGATTTGTCTATTTTGTGAAACAAAACCTGGAGTTGCCATAAAAAATAGTGTCCTCTTCGCCTGAGATCGAATCACTCAATAACTTTAAAAAAGACTCGAAAAAAGTTACTCCACTCAGCCACAGGATTTGAATTTTGACCTTTCCGTACAGTAAGCATATGCCAAATTGATTGATATGATACCAGAAATATCATAAAGACTCTAATATAATATACATAAGTAGTTAATTTATATTATTGATGATTTCCCTATTTCTTTATTTTCGTAGACCATGCCCAAACAAGTTCAAACCATAAAGCATAGCATGCTAACGAAGGGATTAACAGAACCTCTGGCCCTTTTCATGCAGAACGTTCGAAACATCGGCATTAAGGGTATTGCTGCAGAATCTTATTATTGAAGGCTTCATGTTCGTTATCTTGCCTAACTAATGACAAACCAACTCTCTAAATGGAAACTACTTCTTTTCCGTATTCACAGAGACTCGAGGCAGAGAAGAAAAATGCATGGGATGCATATAAATTATCAGGCGACACGAAGCCTATGGCAGATATAAGCTAGTCTGTAATCAAGTCACAAAGGAGGTTAGGCAGGGGAAGGCAGATTACGAGAAATCTTTGGCAAAGGATGCTAAGAAAAACAGCAAGGATTTCTTTACTTATACAAACTCTAAAAGGAAGGGGATGAATCTGATTGGTCCACTTGACATCGATGGTTCAACTGTTGATGATCCTGCTCAGATAGCAAACAAACTGAATGAGTATTTTGCATCTAAATTCACACATGAGCAGTTATTAAGGTTTGAAAATGCCAGAAGGTTATCAAATTGTAGCAGGGTGCTTAATGATTTTGTAATAACTGAGAACAAAGTGGAGGATAGATTGTTGAAGTTAAACATAAGAAAGGCACCTGGGGTGGATGGGATCTATCCAGTTATATTAAAGGAGGCGGAAAAGCAACTAAGCAAACCCTTAGCCATAATTATGAGAGCATCCTTGGACTCAGGGGAGGTCCCCAAGGACTGGAGATGTGCAAATGTATCCCCAATTCACAAAGGGGGATCGAAGGGTGACACGAGTAATTACAGACCAGTTAGTTTAACTTCTGTTCCGGGTAAAATAATGGAGTCACTGGTTAAAGATGCATTGCAGGATCATCTAGACAAGTCTGCAGCAATAATTCAGACACAGCATGGGTTTGTTAAGGGAAAGTATTGTCTGACAAATTTGATTGGTTATTATGATGTGGTTACAAAGGAACTGGATGCAAAAAATAATAATTTTGATATCATATATTTGGATTTCAGGAAAGTTTTTGACACTGTTGCGCATGGAAGACTATTGTACAAATTGAAACAGAATCGTATTAAGGGTAAGTTGCTACAATGGATAAAAGGATGGTTGAGTGCGAGAAGACAGAGGGTGGTAATCAATGGGTGCTGCTCTTCGTGGACTAATGTTATAAGTGGAGTCCCACAGGGTTCGGTGTTGGGCCCCCTGCTGTTTTGTATATTTATCAATGATATTGATGAAGGTATATCAGGCTTCGTGTCGAAGTTTGCAGATGATACAATAGCTGGCAGGGTTGTTAATGACAGTAATGGCAGTGTGCTACTGCAACAGGATCTAGAAAATTTGGGCAGATAGCCTGAGAAGTGGCAGCTGATGTTTAACATTGACAAATACAAATACTGCATATGGGTAGAAGTAACCCCAGAGAAACGTACCAAGTGGTAGAAAATGAAAAAGACCGGGGAGTAATTGTGCAGTCAGATATGAAGTTTTCTGAGCAATGCAGACAGGCAGCCAGGGCAGGTCATGGGGTTTTGTCAATGATATATATTGGAATTTTTCTAGCAGGGAATAGGAGGTGATTGTCTTTCCGTATAAGGCAATGGTCAGGCCACGCCTTGAATACTGCGTACAGGTCTGGAGGCCTCATTTTAGGAAGGATGTAGATTTGCTTGAGCGTGTACAGAGGACAACAAGATTGGTGAGGGGAATGAAAGGATCCTCTTACCAAGAGAGGCTTAAGTTCTGCAAATTTCAGCGGCTGGAGACTAGGCACCTGCGAAGTGATCTGATTGAGTGTATAAGGCCTTCAATGGGTTGAGAACGCTGAATTCTGATGGGATTCTTCCACTTGTTCAGATTACGAGCCTAAGGGGACATAAATTCAAATTAAGGAAATACAGATGTAGAATAGATGTGTGGAAATTTTCCTTTAACCAGCGGGTGGTTAATTGCTGGAACAAACTTCCATCTGTCTTTGTGGAAGTTGATAGGTTAAATAAATTTAAGGAGAAACTGGATAAACATTTAGAGGGAATTGTTTTGTAATTTTTTTTTTTTTTTTTTTGTGGCTGTTGCTACATAAGCTCATAACACTTGCTTTCTTGCATCACATGCCACCACTACTACTACAAACGAAGAAGTATGGTTGTGGTTACTCTACTCTCAAGTCTACATATCACAAATACTAGAAGCGACTTTCTCAACTTAAGGCGTAGGCATCATATGTTGCAACAACCATTTCAGTACCTTTAATTTATCTTTCTCCAAATTATGAAAAAGATTCGAAGACAGAATTTTAAGCGTGGTTTGTCTTGCACCCAATTCAAACTCTTCCTACTGTCATCACAGTGGATTTTAACATACCCCTCCAACGAAAGGCAGAGGCAAAAGCAGAACTAGATAACGTTTTTGTACCATTAGGTATCTATCCTCTACAGAGCCCATCTACAAGACAATCAAAATCTGGACCTCATGTAACTGAATATCGACAGTGCGACACTACTACAGAAACTAACATTCTCTACGAAGTATAGGTCTAGAAACCCACGTGATGAACTTGTGGACATCATATACGCCCGCTTGGGTGACTAATGCTCTTAAATTCTCTACAGATAAGCAAATGGCAGATCACGGATGCATTGCTTTACAGAATCTCTTTTTCGTCTACAGAATACAATTTATTCAAGTGTCTGTATTTATGGCTAGTTTGTGGGGGGGGGTTGGGGGGAGGGGATCGGACACCCTCTGCCAGAAACAAACTTTGAGATGGTATGAAAAAAGGTCCATAAAGTTTCCTCTTGTCAAAGGCTGGATTCGAGTCCATGATGCTGAAGCTACGACTACACAATTTAAATATCTATTATGATTTCCTTTTAATTTTTTTTGAAGCTTTAAATTAATCACCAGAACGTAATCTATATACCAACAAAAATGAATTTGCTCTAGCTGTAAGCCAAAAAGATGTTAAAATTTTCAGAACCATATATTTCCATTCACAGGAAAAGGTCTACAACGAACTAGGAAGAAGTATACTGAACAATGCATGGGAAGGATATAACTCGACGTTGTTCGCTTATGGACAAACCAGTTCAGGGAAATCTTGGTCAATCGTTGGTTACGGCGTCAATAAAGGTAAGTTCAGTTTCCTTACAAGTGTTCTCTATGCTGCACTGATAACAGACTGTGCATAGCATAAAACACCATCAAGAAAACCATTTGATTTCCATTAGTATCACTTCCTTTTGTGGCAGAGCTCAAATGTTAAAAGAGAACATTTCCAATATATTCATGTGGTATTAACCTAAACTCTGAGCAATAGATTCAATATCTTTAATAATCGAAAATCCTAGAGTTCTGTTTCATTAGAAAAACTAATAATAATAATGGCATTCTTTTTCATCTTGCTCTACAGCATAACGGGAAGATGAATGTTTAAAACTCATTTTTTCCTATTATTGAGATTGACTTTAACCAGTTTTTCGGGTGAATTTGCATTCTGATACCAATTTTTCATTCGTTAACTCAATTTCTAACACTCCATTGGCATTGATCTTTTCTTTTTTTTTTTCAAGAAACTAGTTTTCCACTCCTCGAAATATATTTCAGTAATTTGCTTTATACTTGGTTTCTGAAGCTTCTGTTATTATATCCCTTAGCTCGTAACGTATATAAATTTCATGTTTATTTTTCGCTTTCATTTTTGAAATGTAGTATAAATCTTTTAAGCCATTGATTTAAAATTAGCGACTAAATCTCAGCGATTTTTTCTGCAAATTCTTTCGTATCTAAGTCCACATGAAATGGATAAGAAATATATTGAACAATGTCTTCAATTGTTTTAAAATCACTGAATCTGGTTTAAAAATCATCCGCAACTTTCTCAATTTCAAAAACATATTTCTCACTATTAAATTCAAAAGCAGGATGTCACATCTGATGAGTATGGGCTTGGCACACCCAGGGTCCTGAGCTGGATATCATCATTCGTCTCTTTCTTGGTGATTTCCTTCTACTTCTCTCTCTCTCTCTCTCTCTCTCTCTCTCTCTCTGGGTAACTCAGAATTTTTTTTTTTAATTTCATTCAGCAAATTTTGAAATCTCTGTAGAAACTTACTCCGACTCAATCACCTCACATCTGTGTGTAATGTCACATCTGGTTCATTTTCATTGAGTTGCATTTTGAAAAGTCTCCTTTGAGGAGATTGTCCTCTGATGGAATTCACGATTTTGAAAGCTATGTCCATAACACTTTTAGAATTTAATCACTTGCTGGTGGATGATACAGTGGTAATTCAAAAAAATCTGAGAATTCGTCATCCTTTTGGCACAATGCGATGAATCCGTTAAGCCCCTTGATTGCTTTAGATCCACCTATTGTTATTGATACGAGCTTAAATAGTGGTAATTTAATTTTTTCAATAAAATTTTTGAATGCGTTAAATATATCAAGACCTCTAGTTCTTTCTTTTAACGAAACCATACGCAGCAGTTCTTCTCTAGTGGCAAAATCATCGAAAACCATACGAATAAAAACGAGCAATTGAGCTGTATCACTGACGTCTGTAGATTCATCCAGTTGTAAAGAAAAATGATACACAATTAGCAATATGAGCATGCAATTGTTCGCTCACATTTTTATTCATTTTTTCGATGCGTCGCATCACAGTATTTCGAGATACTTGCAGATCTTGAAGAGAACTAAAACCACAGAAGCATTGCAAATCAAACAACGACATTTTTCTTTTATCATTACAAAAATTTATTCTAGTTCCAACTCTTGATGAAAATGATAAGTTTTACTCTTTTTTCGTAATATGCATTTTAAATCAAAGCGTATTAAATTAACGTATAAGTACTGTCCAGTTATTACTATCAAGTAAGCTAAATAAGAATTCGACACATACACTATGCTCTCCACAACGTAACTGAATGAATTTTCACTAGACAATCCTGGCGACAAGAGTAGTCACGTGATTCAACGGGTTTGTAATAAGCGTATGCAGTGAGGCGCATAATAATATTTAGATTTTGACTAAGCTGTTTTTTTATACATATTTAAAACTCGTCATGACGTGATCGACTTGTTGGCCGCCCTAGTTATAGATCATACGTCCTCTTCAGCTCCAATTTCCGAAATGTAGGTTATGTGGCCACTTCATTCATTCAGCCTTCTGCTTTCGATGGGATTTAAATGGTTTGGCACCTTTCTCACTGCCCAGTCTGTTGCCCTTTACAGTTTTTAGAATGCCATCATCATCGGTGTTCTGCCAAGGGCAAGCCCTCACATACACTCAACAACCACTTCTCCCTATCCCCATTTCTTACTTTACTGACCCATCTTATTTTTTTCATCCTCCTTGAAAACCACATTTCAAAACTTTCCAATTTTCTGATATCTTCCATTCTCAATGTCCACCTCCACTCCATAAAATACCAGACATCGTAACAATATTTTTTCTAAAACTTTTAGATTGGTTTGAGCATGTGTTTTCACATTATTATGCTGCTGTTTTCTTGGTAATTGAAACTTTTTTTCCTTCATTGATCCTAAGGCAAATTTTATCTGCAGTTTCAACTGTTGGGTTTAACATTTGCATTTACAAACTCTTCATCCAAGGCTAACTCTCGCTATCAGGTTGGTATAACACATTTATCATTAGGGGAGGGATTTCAGTGTGCCACTCAGTTTTATTTTTCCCTTTATAAATTCTTGTTTCTATGGAAACTGGGGATGTAACCGATTTCAAATTATTAATAATAATAAACGGAACGAAACTATTCCATCCACTTAAAGATAACCTGCTGATGTGGATAAGGTGTTCAAGACTCCCTGCTTCAATGCTTAACCTAACCACCAGTAGCATTTGGTATGAGAATAGAATAGAATATTACTCATCTATGTGAAATCCTTGACAGTCTACTATTAATAGTGCTCAACAGCCATCTGTATTTTCTTTTCACTTTAAAGAGTTATATATTTCCCTTCTCACATTGTTTTTCTAAATAATCACTAACCATATTACAAATTTCACACCTCCCACATCATTAAAAACTTTTCTCATATATACTTTTCACTTAAAACTTCATAAAACACTTTTTTTTGGAACGTTTCTTTCACTAGGAACACGTCTCTGTCTTGGCAACTTTACACCCATCAATGATACCAGAATACCTGCCAGTTTCGAAATCCTATAAAACGTTTCAGATCACTTCTTTCCTTTCACTGATTTTGGAGATCAGTGGGATAAATATTAGTATCTTATTTGAAACTTACAAGGGTGGAGAAAGATCCCAGTCCAACGTTTCAACAAAGGGACAAATTATACAATAACTTACATAACAGACTGAGATATAGGAATAGGTTTGGACGTGTAAATGACCAATTCTAAAGAGGATATACATTCTCAGCACTAGCTAGCTTAGGGATGGACACTTGTGATGTACTACTCGTGAAATATGTCTTTGGACAAGGTTTCCAACATTTTATATCGCGCGAAATATTTAAATCATCTCAAAAACACGCGCTTCTGCAAATACAAAATACCCAGACATATTCGTATATTAGAGCTTAAATTTCAAATGTTCCTCTGTGAAATAAAAGCGATTTATTATTACAATTTTTTAGAAACAGAATGATCGTTTCCTCAATTTTTTTTGTTTTCTTCAAAAAGTAAAATCTCGTCATATATCAACCATGCTATTAGATTTTGGTCATCACGAACCTTATAATTTTATTAAATAAGAAAACTCATTTGAAATTTAAGCTATTGGCAGAAACTTAATTTCCGTCAATTCACTCAGACTACCTTTCACTACTAATACATATATTTCTATTCCAATATTTAGGCATAGTGCCAAGGTTCTGTGAGGAATTATTCCAGGAGATCCGAGAATCGAAACAAGAAGGTGATCTAACAGAGTTTGAAGTAAGTCTTATTTTTCTTAATTTCTCTCTCTTTCCTGTGATGTTGCTGTAAATTCTACATAGCTTTTAAGTAGACTAGTATTAGTAGTGTGTATCATTTCTAAAAGATACCTCGAGTATACCAATAAATGCTTAATAAGGAAATATTTATCTCCCCCCAACTAGAACTCATCGGTTTGGTTGTACTGAACAGACCATTGAGTACCAAAACATCGTCTGGACACTAATCACAAACCGATTTTTCATCAGTGAGACACAATATTCATATAAGCAGCTTGCATTGGCTTATATCAAACCTAAATTCATCAGTAAACAAGGTTTTGTGGCCTGCTAGTTCACAAACGTCCATCCCCTAAAATGATTCATGAAACTATGCCATGACGCGGTTGTGCAGTATCATCGCGTGACTTGATCGTTGTCATGGTGAAAACCCCCATTTCCGAGCTGTAGGAAGTGAATTCTACTGACTGGTTATGATGTCAACACGATGGAACGACTAAACATACTGCGTATGAATCATTAAAGAAAAAACTTAAAAGGCGTAATATTTTCCAAGACTGATTAATGAATAGCCAAAAACTCGGGTATTTAAAGCAACCTATTTTTGTAAAAAAGCATACCCTACGTAAGTTTACGTTTAGGCAAAATCCAAAAATGTGATGGCAATAAATATATCTTTCCATTTTTCTATCTAAGAAATCGTTTAATGATCAAATAAATTATAACAATCCCCCGTTCTAAAATATCAGCGCCGATATGAATACTCTTATTAGTTTCTTCAAATATAAATCATTTGTAGACTTATTAATCGAATACATTCTTATTAATAAGTCTAAGCGCATTCGATATAAAACTCAGCATTATCTCATTATTTTAAAATAGCGAAAACGCAACGTTGAGTTCACTTTTGCCTCTTCACTCTAAGGACCAGGCGTGCCCCAAAAGTAAAATATAACTGTTTTATTTTACAACAGTATGAAAAAAAAATTAAAACATTACTGAATGATGGTGTTACACATGTGTGATAGATACAAGCCATTTCAGTACATGGAATGTCGTCACGTCTGATACATAACCAGACTATTACCGCCTGCACGTGCGGTCCACGGTAGCACAGTTGTAGCGTGCTTGTTCACGGAGTGGAAGTAGCTGGGTTCGAATCCAGCCAAAGGCATTTAGGAATTTATTTCCTGCCTCCGCTCTACTCCGTGCTGAGTTAGTCGGTCTCAGGCCGTGGAGTGAGGTTTTCTCCGGGTACTCCGGTTTCCCCCTCACGAACCATAAATCGACCTTAGGACACACAGGACATGAACCCATACACAAGAATTTCTTGAGGATTCAACGCGCCTTTTTAGGCGTGCTGGATTTTCAAGAAATTTCAAGGGAACTATCCCCGCCCGGGAGAGGGTAGTTCCTTTCTTCCCACTTGATTTTTTATTACCACGATTTAATAAACTCGAAATGGAGAAAAGCGAATATTTAAGTACTTCCACCGTCGTGAAATCTGTCTTTAATTTTTTAAGGAATTACAAATAATTCTCAAATATTTCATAATACATAGAATTATCTGTAATTCCTTAAGAAATTTAAGACAGATTTTACTCTATGTAGGTTGAAGTGCTTAAATTTTTCACTTTTCTCCAGTTCCTTTCTTTCCATGAAATAAAACAACCAGACTTCGACTCGCTAAAAATCAATTCTAGCTCCAACTTAGATATGTTAAATATTTATACGAACTCGAAATAACCATTGCAGAAATTCTCTAAATTTCTATTGCAAGCATTTGACTCTTTCCATGAAGGGCAAATAATATTTGCATTTTTAAAAACTGTTTTTGCTTCTAGAAAATGCACATAGCTGTCTAACCGAAGATTATTTTTTTGAAAAATAGTAATATAATTATTTTTTAAATTGTTCTCTATTTTTTTAAAAATAGATATTTGTGAATTCACTATTTTTTGATAAACAGTGATATAATCCATACAAGAATTTTAATTTTAAAATCTATTAGTGCACTGTCTCTATTTGGTCACAATATTAAAATAATAAATTCAGAAAATATTTAAAAAATCAGTTTGTACAGCTGCTGCCATCTACCAATCAATTTTATCTATGCATGAAATATTAAAATATTACATAATATGAGAAAAACAAAAGGAAGCTTGTTTTGTTCTCGATATTTTAATAGGTTCGACTCAGTATGCTGGAAATATACAACGAAATTGTGAGAGATCTATTAAATGTAAATCCAAGTAAGAAGAAAGGATTGAAAGTACGGGAACATCCTACGAAAGGATTTTTCGGCAAGTATTAAGACATTTCGTTAAAAGATTGTAGGTATATGCTTATCGCGTTTTATAAATATAATGCACGTATTAGCTGTTTAAAAATGTACGGATATGATTACTTAATGTGAAGAGCAGTCAAAACAATCTGAAATTAATTTCAGAATTTGTTAATTTGGGTTTATCTCCACAATTTCTCTCAATCGTGGCATATTTGAAACTCTCAGAAAGAAGAGGAAGGCATCAAGCTTACTAGCAACAAAATCTGCACAATTCTTAATAACTTCAGTAACGTCTCCATCCCTGTACTGGTATTCTCATGGCCTTTCCAAGCGCTATTTGAAAATGTAAGGAGGGGTATCTACTGCTTCATCTCCTTTCAGTCATACAACAGCATCTACCGCGAAAGGAAACGTGAGCGATCAAGAATGGGGCACGTTTTTAGAGCCTGCGACTGTCGAAGCCAACTTCTTATCACCGTTCAAATCAGCTGCTGTTGATGTGAATGAAACTGTTGAAAAAGTACGGGAATTTGTCCATACTGATCAAAGGCTGGCTATCACAAGGATAGCAGAACGATTAGGAATAGCTAAAGAGGGAATTCGTCAATTTTTAACCATCAGTTCTCGAAATGGTGACCTGAGCGTGATAGTGCAAAAAAGAAGATTCTTCGGATGGGACATCCTCCCGAATCGGCTACATCTGACTTTTATATTCCCAAATAAAAAAAAAACTAAGCTGAAAGGGACACATTTTTGATATTTGAAGGAAGTCTAGTAGCGAACATTGAGGACATTAAAATCGATAAACTAGGTTCCAGAGTTTGCAGAAGAGGATGGTTTTCATGTAGAGCACAAGGGGAACTTTTAAAGGGACAAAAACAAATAACTGATTACTTGTTTCAGCTTAAAAATTTATCATTTCAAATTTAAAGCCATTTTAAGAACATTCTAGCCACGCCGTTTCGTATTTACAGCTTTCGTTTCTCTCTTTTCTTTCTGTCTCTTATACACTTTGCTATTTTTAACAGCAATCTCAAACACGAAAAAGTTGTTCAACCTCTATCACTCTGATATGGGCTGGGAATTAAAACAAAAAACTTCAACAATGAGACTTAATATGTGGAAGAGAGGATTGGTGAAGACTTAAACCTTATTGATAAATTTAGAAATGAAAATTGACTAGACAGCGACTAGTGTTCATATGTGCTCTGATAACTGGAAATAATTTCAAGCTGAAGTAATTCCCATATAAACACTGCAGCAAAAGACTGCTTAAACTAATCCCTCTCTGTTTTGGACAGAAATCTATATGGTGGAAGTAGGATTTGCATGGGTTTAGATTTTGTTTAGCGGAAAAATAATACTAGGTACAAGTTGCAAAACGAGACTAAATTCGGAGAGAGACCTGCAGATGCGATATTTGCGACATAGGAGATTTCTGGTTACATTAAATCCAAGTAGAATACCTCTCATAAATGGAAAAGGGTGAAAAAAGTTCTTTTGGTGTTTCCAATCATCGTCGAAGCTGAATTTTCCAATAAATATCTAATTCACGTTTGGACAATTTGCATAAATTTCACACCCACGTATAGAACATTGCCAATACAATCAATTCTCTTGCCAATTTTGAAGGCGCACAATGTAAACAGTCAAGTTTTCACCTATAATTTTAACAATATATTTTTAATAAACAGTTTTGGCCTCTCGCTAAAAGTCATCTTGTGAAAAACTCATCAGGCTTCCGATCGTCGAAAGCCAGTCTTGCCAGACCCGATTTAATTGAATGACGTGGGATGCCAAATAATGTTGGAATAGAAGCTTTTCTCAAATAGGAAAATGTTATGAAATTAAGTGAAATTGATTATCAGACCTTTAGGTGCGAAAAATTGTTAAATAGATAATTTTAATAACATTTAGCATCTTGCCATATCACCGCTGGTTGATGATAGTGATAGTGCCGGTGTATAATTTTTTTAAAAATTTTTTTCTGTTACTTCTGCATTTTAAGATATATTCGTTTTATCTATTGAAATTTTCATATTGTGCATCTTTTAGCCGAAGGTCTTTCATCTACTCTTGTTACCAGTTATAAAGATGTAGAAGCCAAATTAGACTTGGGTACAACTAATCGCAGCATTGCATCAACAAATATGAATGCTACTAGCAGGTATGTTTAAATTGAATTTTCTGTCATATTTATAGTGTATCTTTCATCGTTGTTTTTGACGTTATCCGATCACTGAGCAAACACAACACGAGGCGCTTATAAACACAAGTGTATCCGAAAACTACTATGCCGTATCCAAAGACATATACCCACTGGACAAAAAATTCGAAACTGAGTATCTAGTAGGGATACCTTATACACGTCGTGGCATGGATTTCACTATATGTTTGGGGAAATCTAGCTCCAGATTGACCATTCCTCCATTTTTATTAATATATTTGCTAGCTGCTGTATTGTGGTCAGTACAGAACTAAGAAGCCGAAATGCCCTTTCCAACATATTGAATTCAGATTTGGAAAATTAGGCGACCAGAGCAGATGTTAGAAATCTTGGGAATGTTCTTAGAACCATTCAGATACAATTTTTGCTCGATGAATTATTTCTTTGTCATCTTGAAAGCATCCGTCGTAATCCAGGTAAAAGAAGTATTGCAGGGCGAAGCTGGTCCGATACGACAGAAAAATCTGTATGAACGGACTGAGTCCATAACAACAGAACAATACTCCATACCATGATACCACCACCTTCAGCCGATTGAATACTGGTGCACGGCTTCATGAGGTTCGCGCCACACTTTCACCCTACTACTGGTGTAACAAAAGTATAAATCGAGACTCGTCAGGCCACATGATTTTTTTATTATTGTTCCAGAGTCCAGCCCTCAGCGGCACAACTCCAGTCGAAGCTTTCTTTTCTTTACAGAAAATATAGGCACACGATTACCAAATCCAGATTCAACTCCAGCTATATAGTTCGGTTTGAGATGGAACTTTCTTGGCCTAAATTGAGCCTTTTAGTTATTTATTTCACACCGGATCTTCGATTCTGACGCACAATTCGCTTTAAATTTCTGCAGTCTCGTTCTTGGAGTGCCGACTTTCTGCCGGTTCTCCAAGGTACCCATTTCTTCCTTTTAGTGCTATATTCTCCTCTCGTCTTCCACTCATTGTACACTTTTGACATGGTTGCTTTCAACACAGCAGTGATTTCCTGTTTTTTCAATTGTGGTTCCTGCTAAACGTGCTCCAATAATAACACCTTTCTGGAAATCGGAAAGATCACCTATCTTTCCCATGACCAGACTGACTAAGAAACTGCAGGAAAGCGTACAGCGTTTATCTGACACCAAGGAACTTATGGGTGTACCGTATGACAGCTTATATTTGCATATCGTACGTTTTATTATCTGTTTACACCAAATTCAAAAGGTGTCCAATTTTTTTGCCAGTGCGTGTAAGGGGCTGCTCATGGGTCTTGAAATTACTTTGAACTCAAAAGAACTGTAAATTATGGTGGCCAATGTCCCCATAAACAATGGCCCAGACACTGTCCAGTCTAGACTACAGTAACAGAAGTTCTGCTATATATCACTGTTGTCTTTCTGTAACAGGCTCCTTACCAGTGAAAAACAGTCATCTGGTAAAATGAATATTCCCTGGTTGCACCATACAGATGACGGCAACAGCCTGTGAAGAAAACTATGAAGCTTCTGTTGTTTGTTTGTTATTTGGTTTTTAGGAGCATTAGCAACTAAGGCCATATTGCTCCGGGGATATGCGGTGGTCATTCCCTGACCTTTTCGCATCCTCCGTATTTGGTGGTCACTGGCTCGAACCCCGGTCTAATCAAGAAGCCTGTGCTACACACTGCTGCTCCTGCCCACGGAGGCGCCTGACTATGAAGCAATCTACTCACTATGGTGATACTGTAGAGCAGAAGTTTTGGAAATCATTTTGGTTTCTCATTTTTCTAAGTTCCCTTAATTTTATGCGTGACATTTCAAAAAAAAAAATCATGTTATACTGGAGGCTTTCTTCACGTCACTGATGCGATAAAACTTCTGAAATATAGGTATTTTATAATACAATTTAATAATTAAATGACTATCAAGAGTGAAAAGTGTACTACTGTCAGCTATACGTATACATTAATATACAAAAATTCTAGTATCAATCGGAATAAATCCTCGATTTATTCAGCTTGTTAAAAGCAGTGAAAATATTTTACATATACTAATGTTCTTCTTAAATTTCTGTTTATTACAGCCGAGCTCACACGATTGTAGGAATTACACTAATTCAGAAATCAAGAAATCACAAGGGACAAGAAACCGCAAAAACTTCAGTGGTTAACCTGGTAGATTTAGCAGGCAGGTATGAAATCTTACGTATTACCTCCCTCTAAGTACAAACAATATATGGTATGTTTAATTGTATTAAACATACCATATATTATATGTGTATTTAAATATCATATATTGTAGATCTTTGATTATTGAGCTGTAGTGATTATTCGTGTATCTGCATTTTTATTATCACAATGAAATTTTCATAAGGTAGCATGACTAAACCCAATCACCTAAAACCAAACCCTAAAATGAAATGGGAATACGGCTGTACGACTCTGGCCATCTACTTGATATCCTTTACAATTATGCAGCCGTAGCAAGCATGATTGTAATTGTCACTGGGAACAAGTCATCCTGGTCGCACCATACAGATGACGATACCATGGTTTTAACCATGAAACCATCACGAATGGGTTCATGTTTAAAATCCCCATGGGAGAGGAATCCGATAAAATATTACGATGAGTTACAAATGGTGTGTGTGGGGAACGTATGTTGCGAAAGTTAAAAGCTGATACTCATTATCTATTATCAGATTCGGAATAACTATTATGCCAAACACAGAAGTGCATGAGGTCTAGTCAGCAAGGGGACCCACGATTGTCAGACCCTAAAAAAATATAAGCAAAAAAAAAAAAAAAAACAGTGATCGCATTAACAAAATCACAGTGAGCTCAACTCGAAGACAGCAAAAGTTACACGAATCTATTTAAGGAGGAAAGATATTAAAATCTTTACGAACTATACGTTTTCATTTCATTTTGAATCCGTTGAAGGCATTAAACACGTTGAATAAAGAATGTGATAAGATGCTTGGATCAAAGAATCTCTGAATGACGACGTCCACCACAAGAGAAATTAAAAATCTGAAGCAAGAATTAATGTGCTTAGACAAAATGGCACGGCTATTTTAAAGGATTCAGGGATGGATTTATTTACAGATTCATGAAGCATTAGCTGGGGTGGGGCGTCCAATGAGACCCTTAGGAAATGTTTTTAATTGAACGAAAATATTTGCTGTTGTTGCTCGCTGCAAATCAGGACCCAACCATGGGGTGGTAAAAAAAAAGGGCAGTTCCAGAGGAAGACCTCGGATGATTGGAGGGACCCCCTTTGGAAAAACTGTAATAACTTTTTTAAGAGTGTCCTCGAGCATGTGTTTATACTTGGACCCAGTGACTGGGAGATGGGGCACTTGCCCCAAATGGAACAAAGGAGCAGAACAAACTAAATATAGCTAGAGAAATTCTAGCTATATTATATATTTTCCTCCACTAATATTGAGAATGATCTATGGGAGGTGTGGTATTTATTCACTTTGTTCTCGGGTTCCTGAGCCTAAATCCAACCGTGCCAAGACTGATGAAGTCAGCAATAATCTAAATTCCATGTTTCATTGCATTAAGGGAATCATTTCTTTCGCCTCCAATATTTAGAGTCGAAAGAAATGGATAATAAGCGAAAAAGGAGTGTTCTGCTTATCGGGTGATTGCTTTAATCAAAACTGATACATAATCTGAGCACATGGCTCAAAGCACGAAGTGAAAATTATAAATTATTAATGGATATGCTCTAATTCCTGTGTGATAAACAAATTTCAATGGCTGAGTTTGTCGAAACCTTTGGATAAAATGTTGCTTAACTGCATTGACTCTGCCTACGTCTTTTCGAAGAATCAGTGCAGTTTAATTCGTACAGGAATGTATATCGTTTCAAGTTGGTAGATTTTACTTCATTGCACTGTTAGCTAATCTCAAAAAAGTATAGTAATTCCAAATATTGAGATTGAATTATATTAAAAATATATTTAAATGTTGCTAATGTGAAAACATTTCCAAAACTGAGATTAATAGACAATTATTTAGGAACAATTTTAACAGAAAACGGGCTCTCTCAGACTTTTCAATGCTAAGCGTCCAAGCCAAAGTACTCGAAACTTTAGATGTGGCTGAAAAATATTGATCAGTTTTCAAGTTAGATATTACAATTTTAAAGACTGATTCTGAATTGCATGTCATAATTTAAAGATTTCCCGATAACAAAAGGAATCGAAATGTGTTGTTTTTTTAGTTTTATTTCGAGTAGTTTTTAAGAAAAACGATATTAAACTTTCTCGACGCCATTCTCAGTATCAGAGAAATTTGTGCAAAATGAATTAAATACAGGACACAAAGTAAAGCACACACAATCGATGGATTCCAAAAATATAATTATTTACAGGATTCTCTTCCTGCATTTAGTGGGAAGATGGTGCAGGTCTTATAAAAAATTCGAATTTTTGTGATAATGCATGGATTTTATGAAGTTCACCTATGGGCAGCGGGTTGGTTGTCGAACATTGGAATAAGTTTCCTCCTAACATGGTGGAGGCAGTGAGTCTAAGTTTAAAGCAAACGAAGTGCAGCTAAGACAATAGGACCCTGGAGATAAATCCTATTCAACTTTCGATTGAGCTCGACTATGTTCTTTTTCTTTAATATTTTATATATTATTTTATGATTATGTTAAAAGTAGAATACAATAAGTTAAATGCTCAGTTTCCTAACATTTACGATTTGGGTGGGGGATGGCAGGGTTCACAATGGGCCGGAGTGCTTTTCGGAACATCAATGTAGTAAATTGAGCAATTTGTTCTGAAATGTATTTGACGACAATTCTCAGGAGTATAATTTCTTGGCCCTTCTAACAGAAACTAAAAAAACAAACCGAATGAATTATTTCTTCATTAAAAAAATATACAAATTACAAAATACAAATTACATGTGTACTGCAGCACAAATGCTTTCAGCAGCTAACCATTCTAACCAAATTAAAACTGATTAGTAATGTTCCCAGGAAAACTAAAAATATATTTTTCTTTAGTAGCATTCTATATTATCAAATATTAACTGAGCATTCAAGGTTGAGCACCATGATCTTGGTTATCAATGATGGCACTTATGGAGAGCGTGGAGAATAGTTTTTCGAATTTGAACCGTTATCTTTCCTGTTTTCTTCATTCTTGCTGAACCTATCTACTGACCCGGCAGACTCGAACATTCTGTAATTTCTTAGTTTGATTAATAATTCTAATCTGATCGCCAATGCTAACGATGTTATACATTACTGGTTTCCACCTAACTGATCGTATAAATTATATAAATCAATCAGTACCTTTTTATCGTCTTGAGTCTTGTCAGTCTTTTTAAACGAAGACATGAGAGAAAATGGAAGTGAAAAAGAATATTATTGATATTATCGAAGAAAGCGTTTACCATGGTATGGACATGTAAAACGGATGCAAGAAACCAGATATCCAAAGGCTATCCTGGAATGGATACCTCCAGGAAGAAGGAAAAGAGCACTCCCGTACTCCATCCATGTCCTAGGAGGACATGAGTGGATGGAGTACGGGAGGGAATGACAGCACGAGGTTTAACTGACCAAGACACCTTGAACCGCACTTTGTGGCGGGAAAAAAATTCCTACCAAAAAATAACTTGTAGACTGAGGAATTGAAACACCCCTCTTGAAGAAGAAGAGTCTTGTCAGTACATGTCCTGTATATATTATTATAGTAACAGAGCTAGGTTTAAGGTCCTAACCTATATACTGTGATAGCCAACTAGACTATCAAGGCATACAGTTTTAATATTAATTGTAATATATCCTGGAGTAGATATATTTTAATTAATATTAGCTATCTAACTTTTGGAGATCTGAAACAGATTTGTTTCTCAAGGTTGTAATTGGAAATTGAATGTTCCTTTTAGCTCGATGAAAACGAATGAAAAAGTAAAGGATGCAGACCTAATAATGGGTACTTAAGTGTAGAAAACCACGAAACATACCATCCCCTTAACATATAATTACCGTTAGCTTGAAAATACAGGACAATTCAAAGTTCACGCAAACACAATTATAAATTTTGAATCGTCTTGTAGGAGCAATTATCATTTTCTATTTTAGATGATAAATGAAAGCAAAAATAAATATTTTAAACAAGTTTGGGAGAGATGTGTAAACTACGCTTATTTTGTACAAAGAGCTAATAAAATGAAAGTTCTACCTTTTTAGAAAATTTACACATTTAAATGAAAAGTTTGTTTCGTACACGTCCTCTTGGAAAGTGGGATAAAAAAACAGGGAAGCAACGATGAAAGTTACGACGCTACAAGATTGATTATCTTTATTATTATTCTAACAATTTAAAATAGAGCAAAGAGTTAAAAAAGGAAGGGGAAACTACTTTTCATGGAAATGTTGGGCTAACAAACTCTCATGTCTTATTTCCTCATTAACAAAACATTGTGAAATTTTTAATTTTTCAGTGAAAGAGTATCGTCCACTGGGGCAACAGGGGATAGACTAAAAGAAAGTGTTGCAATCAATCAGTCTTTATCGTGTCTAGGCAACTGTATACACTCCTTGGCAGACAGAACTACTGGGAAAAACATCAGAGGTGAGTATACATAAAATTCATGGGATACATTCTGTGATGTTTCACAATACAGTACTTTTAAAAAATCTCTAAACTTGAAAACTATTATAATCCGTCACTCAGTATTTTTAAAATACTTTCTATAGATAAGAATGGTAATGGGTAACTATTAATGATGTCAGAAAGCCAAGAATTGGTCTTCAAAAGATTTTCCTAAAATTCCATATGTTGCGTATCACAATAAAAGTACCAAAATTTTCTTATTTCACTTATACAAAATTTTTTCTTTCACATATAAAGCATGTTCTGAAATATCCCAATTAGTTCAAATGTTTATGAAAATAACCAAGCAGAGCAAGTTTTAGATCTTATCTTGAGCCCACTTTTTTCAGAAGAGCAGTCTCCAACTCTTGATGTAAGGCCCTTGTGGGTGTTGAAGACTTGAAATTGGTCTGTCGATACCATCCTCTGCTCAGTGGGCTTCAGATCTTGAAACTGCGATGCCCATTCCAGTCAACAAATATTTCCACTCTGAAAAAGTTCTGGATCATTTACGAATTAACAATGACCCTCTGAACTTGGGTGCAATTGACATATCAATGACTTCAAACTGGCTCCGTCCTCGGATGAAAACTAAAAGAATTACTGTGCTAACATCTCTTGTCATCGATTGCTCTTTACCACACAGAATCACTCGAATGCGTCTATCTTTCCACTCATATTCGAAAGAGTGGCCACGATCGAATTTCTCAATTTAATCATTCTTATTGCATATTTGATATAAAACATTTGCATTTTTAATCTATATGCCCAATGAATTTCAGTTCGAGTTACAAATGAACTGTGTGCATAGTATTAGGGTCAGGCGCTGCCTGTGATTCCCTACATCTGCGCCATATGTACACTGTAAAGAAATAAAGAACTACTGTAAATGCCAGAAGAGTGTTCTGTTGGGTGTCCTGGTATTTGGCCGCAGGGCCCCTGATGGGACCCACACGTTGCCCGCACACACCGCTAGGAGGTAGCCAGGCTGCCCATTATTCTCTGGCTCGTCTCTGCAAGGGTCGCCTAAGCTTCCTGACAGAGACCAATGTAAAAAAAAAAAAAAAAAAAGTTCGAGTGGGCTTTAGAGTCAAAAAAGGGGGCAACAGGTAGAAGTATGGGGGATGAAGAAGGCATCCCCAGGTACAATGGAATACATCCATCAGGCGAAAATAGGGGATGGGCGTGAGAAAACAGTTGCCGTGCAAGGAAGCACAAGCGTGATCGCAATTTGGCACAATATTCTTACTTTTCTCATTCAGGTCCGGTCGTTATGTCATTTTCGGTGGTGAAGTCCTATCCGGTGATCTTGTCTAAGTCAGTAGGGATATAACTATGAATGCAGCTGTGGCTGTCCTGTACTGGATCTTCTCAGATTTGGTAGTGTTGTAGTCTCATTTGCTGGTAGGCCTCTGCATTGATTCCTAAAATGGTTTTTGTCTTCTCTTGGTTTAGATGATGATCCACATAGTGACTGTATCCATGGTAGGGTCTTGTGCATAGCGCGTAAAGGCGACATAGTCTTCTTTTTAAAGGATGTGCTGTTCTTGGTTTTTATGGAAGATAATGTATCCTAGTCAGGAGGAAGCATCTCAAGTCTTCGTATATTTCGCACTCGTACATCAGGTGGTCCCAACTTTTGAGGGAACCACAGAGGCACTGTGGGTTTTCGGTGATCCCGAGTACAGTGAGCTTTCCTCTGATAGATCCATGGCCAGTTAACAAAAATGTGACGTATAGGCTAGGGGAGAACCATGTCGGAGATTTTAGGTATACTGTTGCTATTGTTGGTATGAATTTTAATTTTCTGGCGACTTCTTTTGTCGGATGTGTCCACCTAGCCTGCCAGACCTGCTGCAAGTAGGTCTAACAGGCGCTTCTTCTCGGCTTTGATGTTATTTGAGGGATCGGTGGTAAAATCCAGACAGCATATGGCTTTACCTTTGGAAAGCATATAAAGCAAACTACATATGACTATTTCTAGATCTAGAGGTAGCACGCCGGCCAGCACTTGCAAGGCATGGGTGCTGACTGTTCAGCAGGCCCGGGTGATAGTGAGCAGGATGACTTGCTAAATCGAGTCAAGCGTCCTATTGTTAACTGCTGTGGTGGCCTTTGAAAACCAGATACCGGATGCATAGGTGATTATGGGGGGGTCAACACAGCCTTATAGAAGAGGGTAAGCGCGCGTCGCTTCAATCCCCCAGTCCCAACGTGCGATTCTTGTTACGAGTGCAGTATATTGTTGTTGTTATTTGGTTTTGAGGAGCATTAGCAACTAAGGCCATATTGCTCCGGGATATGCGGTGGTCATTCCCTGACCTTTCCGCATCCTCCGTATTTGGTGGTGACGGGCTCGAACCCCGGTCTAATCAAGAAGCGTGTGCTGCGCACTGCTGCTCCTTCCCACCTGGCTACGGAGGCGCCGGAGTGCAGTATATTTCAGGTGTGGTGTGAAAAATAGGTTCCTATCCAAGATCACTCCAAGATATCTCATCTCGGTTGTTAACCGGATAGTTCTCCCTTGGATTCTGATTTGTGGTGGCCTCGCTACGTTCAGAGAGCCTATAAGCAGGATGGAATTTGTCTTTATTGGTGAGATTTTCAGGTGGTTGTGCCTGGTCCAGTCCTGTAAAGTGCCGAGTGCTCTATTTGCTGTGGCTTCCAGTTGGGATCTAGTATCTGTGGCAAGGGTAAGGACTAAGTAGTCTGCATATGCTTGGGACTGGACATACTGCAGGTCTATGTTCAGGAATTCATCAAGTACGATGTTCCATAGTAGGGAGCCCAGGGGACATCCTCTGTAGATGGCGCGTAACTTTGCTATTATACGGTGTCTTGAGAGTTATGCTCCGCTATGATAGATATTTTTTTATGCACTGGTACAAGTTGCTAGGGAGATTTGTTGTACCTAGTCTGTCGAGGACGGTTGGCCACCAGAGTGCGTCAAATGCCCTGGCAAAGTCCACTGAGATGGCTAAGAAATATTTTCTGTTCGTTCTCTTTGCACCCTCAGTCATGTTCTCCAGGGCTTCAACAATGGAACGACCCTTTCTGAATCCATATTGATTTGGGGACAGTAAGTTGGCATTGTTGTAATATGTTTCTATTCTTTGTTTGAGAAGATGCTCAAACAACTTGCTTATTACTGACAGGCGAGCGATGGGTCTATATGAATCTGGTTCGTCGTGGGGTTTTCTAGAATTTTTCAAAATTAGCCTGATGTTCGCCATTTTCCAGTCTGTTGGGAACCATCCACGTTGGATGCAATGGTTAAAGAGAAGCTCTGGACTGTACTCCGCCACCTTTTTCACAATTTCCGGTTCTAGTTAGTCTAGTTCCGGTGATTTTCTGTCTCTCAGTCGTGATACTGCGATACTGAGTTCTTGGGCTGTGAATGGAGGCGCTGTTGCGTGGTGCAACTTTTATCTTCGCACAGTTGTATTTGCTGCGGAGTGGATGGGACAACTGGCTGTTTGAATATTACATCAAGTATGTTATTTATCGATGCGTGCCAACTTGTGGTCACAGTTCCAAGAGGGGGTCTTTGTGGATGGAATCACTTCACCTCTGGGGAGCTTGTTGATGGTGATCTTGAAGAATACCCCTCCCCCTCAGGGATCCGAGTTGCCAAAAATAAAAACAAGGTCTTCCTAACTAATGCGGTGTAGGTACTGCGAACTTCCCTGTTCTGTTGCCTGAGGGCTTCTACTTACAAATGAACTATGATTTCTGCGAACTTAATAATTAATCATTTAAATTTTTAATTTAAATTTTGATTTGCTCCCTTATCTCACATTTAAAGCCTCCGCTGGTCTCACAGTTGATTCCATACTCCACAAAAATTTAAATAAGTTTAAATTAAAAACGAAACTTGGAATTAATTAAAGAACATTATTATTATAATGTAAAAGTAGAAACTCGATTATGTTTTAACTTTCGTCCAGTGTAGTATGAGAGATCCTCTTCTTCCCCCGCCCCCCAAAGGAAAAATATCTAGGAGAGCCATTAGCGCTGGGGTTGGGGTAAGACCTACACCAGAAAATCAAATAATCGATCTCTTGAGATTATCAAGAATAAATGGCCAGTTTTAAAACTTTATATTTCACTAAGTGTGTTGAATTTTTTTCATCCACTAGATGTTGAATTTTTTTAAAATTTATAAATTGAATTAAGATTAAGATTGCAAAGTATAAAAACGGAATTTTGAAATCTATTGAAATTTAAGTTATGCAATACAGCATGCATGGAAACACAATTGGTGTATAGTTATGATTTGTATCATTCCCAGTACCCTATCGGGATTCAGTTCTGACAAGGCTTCTCATGAATGCTTTAGGAGGAAACAGCAAAACCGTCATGGTAAGTCCCTTGGCTCTATTTATTTATTTATTATTATTATTTTTTTTGTTATTTGTTGGAGCATCGGCTTCTGTGGCCATAATGCACCTCCCAAAGTCTTTGTATTTTACTCTGATCCAAGTCGGAGGTGGGATTCCAACCCGCGACCTTTGGGGTGCCAGGCAGGCACTTTACCCACCTGGCTAGCCCAGTCACCTACTTTTTTTTTTAACTGTTACATTCATTCAATTTAAAATTATTTAAAATGTAAAAGGTTAAAAAATATTAAATTAAACATACGTCACCAACACTCAAAAAAAAAAAAAATTATCATCATCATACCTAAAACAATTAGATCACCTCGGAAGACCCAACATACCTCTTCCTTTTTCAAGTACAAATAACATTGATAATCCCATCGTATCCATAAAATAATCTCCATTATGCTCAGATTAGAATTCTAGACTTTTAAAAGCGATCACCTTCTATTAACCACTTAAGGGAAAAAAAGTTTCTATTCTTAGATCTTAAATATTCATTTACTATCACTAAATAAATTGGTTACACATGATAATCAGATATTTAATAATTCACTCGAGTGTAATTGTCTTTTAGATTGCTACCATCAGTCCTGCGGACATTAATTTCGAAGAAACCCTTTCAACACTGAGATATGGTAGGTAAAAACCAATAATCATATTATTCTTACTTCAGTAATATTTTAATTTCCTATTCAAAGAATTAACAGTAAGATTTTGTATATTTACGATGTAAATATTCATGCCATTTTTTTTCCTTCTGTGTAGCTGACAGAGCTAAACAGATCAAAACCATCGCTACAGTTAACGAAGATTCTACAGAGCGGACTATAAGGGAACTGCGTGAAGAAAACGAAAGGTTGAATAAGATGCTAAATAAAGGAGTTATGGACATTCCCATTAAACCAGAAATGTCAGACGATGGTACGAAAAATCATTTAATTTTATATGTTTCACACTTCACTTAAGGTGATCCAACCTTATGGCACGACGTTGCTGAGTGGTCAGTCTAAGCACAGGCGTTTCAATTAACAGTAATTTGAATCGACGTGAGCGCCAAATAATGTTAATGATAATATTTTTAATCTTCTATTATTCCCTTAGAATTTAAATTTGTGCCCTAAGGTTCTTATTTCACCTCCAGGGAAGAACAGATCTTCCTCATTCATTTTACTCAGCGCCTTAATCAATCTTCTCTTAAATGTCTACTTGTGAAACGTTGCAGTCCACACTGTCTCATCTGGTTGCCCCCCTTTTGAACCTTCTCTAGAAGTTCGATTTTTTTTTTTTTTTTTTAGGTACAGTCTCCAGACTTTAGTACAATATTCCAAATGGGCCAACCCTCGCCTAGTATAGAGGGATAACGACGTCCTCTCTCTACTAACAAAGGTCCTATATATAATGGACAGACACCATATGATTTCCTAGCCGCCTGTTTACATTGCATGGAAAATTTTTCAGGTCAGAATGAATCATAACACAAAAATATTTTTCGACTCTAACCACTTTTAGCTCCGCTCGCTATACAACAAGGATTTCTGTTCACCAAATACATAATCTTACATTTAGAAACATTATATTTTAGTTGCCATTTTTGGTAACATATATACAACGATTCGAGTCTTTTTGAAGCAACATGGCCTAGCTCGAATTGTTAATTAACCCTTTCCACACTGAAACCCCAAACTGTCAGATTCCCTTGGAGCCCTTCGCCAACATCATTTATGAAAATAAGAGATATGAAGGTATTCAACACCAAGCCTTGATGGGAGGCTCATTTGTTACACTAATCAAACCTGAAGACTAACCATTTATGACATCCCCATCTCCGATGTTTTATCCAGATTGTGATCAAACGTAGAATTTCACCAATAACTCTACATTCATTGTTTATATAGCAGCCTTCACAATCAAAAGTTTTACCGAAGTCTAAATATACGTATAACGTAAAATAATTGTTACCTGCATCCCACTGTTTAATGACTACATCATAGTAAGTTATCAGATTCCTCCGACATGACCTCCCCTTAACTAACCCACTTTGGGATCTATTCGATACCATTCTTATCGAGATGTTTCTGAATTGCATCAATATTCATAGATACACGATTTTCCCTACTACAGAAGTCGAACTCACTGGTCTATCTAGTTACCTCCTCTTTAGCCCAAACTTTGTGGATTGGAGAGCCAGTAGCAGTTCTCCAGTCCAAAGGAATCTTCCCGGACCCCAGTAACGTCCTCAGTGTTGTATACACTCATTTTCAGCCTTTTTAAATCTTAAGTTTACGGAACTTGACCGCTGGTACGAATATGTTTGTGGGTTTTAGGATAAATCCCCCTTGGAAATTTCCCATAGAATATTTCTATCTGACACCATACAGCAATAATGATGTTGTCTCCAGTTAATCGAGTTGTATCTCATTCCATTACAGTTCCCTCTCTTGAAACTGAAAAGTTCGGTCCTTTAAATACAACCCATTTTATTTGATATTATATCAATTATCAGTGTGCCGATGACTCGTCATAAAAATAGATTATGTATTATTCGACATTAGATCAACCAAGACTTTTAAATTATAATCATAAGTAACCTAGCTCAATTCCGCTCAAGGGAAGGTGTTTGCTTTACCTGGTATCTTCATAATACGTTTCGAATGTACAAGGTTTAATCTAAATACAGTATACAACTTTAAAAAAAATCGTTACTTGACAAAGAATAGAAACTTCTATTACCTTTCAAAGTAATGCCAACGTTCAAAAATCCCGTTGGAGAGTACAAGAATTCTTAGACATCTTCAATGAGGGCTGTAATTAACCAATCTCAATAGACGGAAAAAGTAGGGTTCCCCCCATGAATTTCAACATACTAACTGGCCAGTGAATGCACACATTCTTCTGTTCCTGGAATATTCAGTCAAATAATTTATCACAATTCGGGCTTTATCTGAGGAGAGGTGCATTGTATTCAGCAAGATCGTGAAATTTTTAAAAACATTTCTCCACTTTTCTCAATCTCAGGAAGGAATTCGTTAACAATGGAGTTTCGATACCACTGTCATCTGACTATGTAACATTTTCGATCTAGAATAACACCATCTTCATCTAAAAACAACTAGTAAGAACTCATCGTTAAGCAACTTAATCAATGTCTTTTTTTCGGGTGGTAGTGAATCAGCTTGGCTCCACTGCTCTGGTTGCTTTTTGGTCTCAGTTGGAATAGGAGTATTATTTTAAATTATTATTTTTACGGCACCTGAGCTCGTGTGATATCTCCAATATTAGTACGGTTTAGAGTTTCCACACTGTTTTACTAAGATCCATCAGCTTTGTGGAACCTCTATTTTATTTAAAGACTAAAAATTAGCCATTAATTTAAAGATTGACCCTTTTTTAATCTTTACTTCACGAATTCAGAAACCATTTAAATGAACTTCAAGAACTCAGTAAACCAAATTTCATGCCGGTTGCTAATTTACATGACCTTAAACTTAGAAATCATTGTAAACATCTAATGACTATATGATATGTAGAAATGACAGTTATACTCAATTTATTTTAAAAAATTATTAAACGCTAAATAAAATGAAAGTCAACTGTGACAATTTGCTCTTGCAGAAGTTGTGTCATTACGGAGGAAATGGGAAGAAGAAATGAAAGCGGCCATGGCTGAGAATGAAAGAGAGCTTCAACAAATCAAGCAGTCCTATGAAGAAAAGTTACGGCTAGCCAGGCAACAACAGCAAAAAGTTGTAAGATATTCATATGTATTCATTATTTTGCAAAGTATTCTTTTTCAGGGTTATTCGGCTTGGTTTCTTTGCCAAATATGTCAAGTTGATTCCTATTTCATTACAATGGAAAAGGTCCCTTCATTCAAAATCAGCTACTGTATTAATATTTAGGGAACACAATTCTTGGCTTAATTTACTATCATAATAAATTATCATGCTTATTGGATAAATGAGTTTATTAAAACTACTTATAATTAATTCTAGAGGATTGTTGATTTGAAACACGATTTTTTAAAAAAAATTAACGATCACCTTTGGCATTTAGATACGTATCCCATTACTTCACGAATTAGAGATAGTTGCCAATTTAGATCGGGGATGGGTTCCTATGAACGGCGATGTATATCGAAACGAAGTAAATCGGACTTTTTTTACATACTCGCCTTTATATATTTTAAAGAGGAGTTCGTTTCCGAGGTTAAATAAATAAATACTTAAGCATAATTTAACTATTCATTAAAAAAATAAATATTTAAAAAATCAATATTAAAACAAGAGAGCAATAAAAATACGCACCATAAGTATTATATTACATACATAAACATTATATACATACTGCATTAGTCATTCCAAATCGTTCACATTTTAAGAACCCAAGGATAGAATTCTGAACAGAATTTTACTTTCTCGATGCAGTTAATCACTTAGTCGTCTACTGAGCTATCCATTCTGCGTTTAGATCATCTTAAACTAGAACAGCCATTCCTTTCTCGAACAAACTGAAGGCTTCCGACATCCTTTCCACGTGAACTATTACTTGCGGTGCTGGCTCTTCCTCCTGCACTCTTACCCTCGTTCTTCCAGCTCAATCAGATCCCCATTGTCCAGCATGGAATCCTACGAGTCCAACAGCTCCTCCATTCTACTTATGTCCACATCTTAAAAGCCAACCTCGTCTGTCAAATTGCACAATCTAATTGAATTCCAGAGACACCGGCAAGTTTCTGGACACCGTGTGAATGCACTCCGGCCATATATTCTGGCACATCACTAATCATCGTAGCCGGAGTGACTTCTTCACGATGCCTCAATATTATCTGTGGACTTCTTAATACTGTACCCCAAACAGAACTCTCTAATGGCCAATTCTCGCCGTCTACCTCAGTGATAAGTTGGCAAAAAGAGGTATTTGTTGGCATGAAAAATACTTTGTCTTAATCCAGATCTTCAGTGTTAGCTTATTTTTAGTAGGATGGCCAGGCACGCTGTCAAAAACAAGCAAATTTCTGTTATTGAGATTTTTTTCATACAACACTTCTTGACGAGGGGAGGGGACAGAAGAAACGATAGTTTTTTATTTAGAAGTTAGAATTTAAACGACGTAAGTCGGAGACTGCCTGTATATTTCTACAAAAATTTTGTTCGGCAGTTTCGACACCATCATCCTATCTGAAACTAAGTCCTTTTAAGGGTTCCTCCCACCCCCAACGATCGCCCTTATAAGGAAATTCGTCCATATTCTAAAGACGGGACAAATGACGTTAAACAAAAATGAGTCGCGTTCTCATACATCCTTCCTTAGTCAAAACTAAATTAATGCAACTCTGATTCGTTTTAGATGTACCATCTTATTTTGAAATGCACACGAAAAATTCGCTACACAACCGTAACATAGAACAAACGAAACAATCTTGTTATGAAATGGTACGTCAAAGTGCTGTTTTAAGCTTCTAACATAGAAAAAAACTGAGTGGAATTTAAGCAATCTTTGTCCTTAAAAGAAATTTGTTTCCAATGCATGAATTCTATAAACACAAAAGAAGAAACTCGTTTGTAATGCAAAAAAGCTGGTATTAAATTTTTAAAACTTATTTGTCAACAATTTATTTATTTGATCAACAATTTATTTATTTGATTCAAAATATGACTAAATATGTAACATTAGAATTCATTTCATTCCTTCTCTATTACTTATATTGTTTTATTCGCAGGACACCAACAGGAATAAACAAGAGGAAGAAAAAAAGATATTCCCGCACCTGTCCAATTTGAACTTTGACCCACAGTTAACAGGGAAAATCAACCATATTCTAAAGAAAGGACAAAACACAATAGGAAAGGGGGATGGTGTCGATATTATGCTACTGGGTCCAAGGTAACAAGTACATTAATACTCAAAACAGTAGAAGTTCGTTTGATGATCTACTTTTTGATATATTGTTTTGGCAGCATTTTTTCACCATCTATTCAAGGTACACAAAATGCACATACCAAAAGAGATATACGCCATCCTCTTGAAAGTAATTGGGCGCCAATAATGTTGAATAAGATTAACTTTCATTAATGATTTTAATAATTTTCAAACACCCACTATTGGTGTGTGAATGACAATAGCAGTTAGCGTTACATAACGCCATTTTCGCTCGTTTAGGGCAGATGAAATGAGCACTACTGGCTTCGAAGGGCAATTTTGCAATTTTTATTTCAAGGTGCATACAAGTCTGGCTTTTTCTGTAGTTTCATTTTCGTGCTGGAATGTGAAAGGCCAGATTCCACCGAATTAGAAGAATATACATACAACCAAGTTATCTAAAAATACCACTATATGATGCAGCATTAAGCATTATTGGCACTACAATCAGTCCGAACAAAAAGAAACAGCTCACATTATGATACCTCAACTGAATTTAGCTGTTGCCACAAATGCTCTACTGGGCAGTATTTTCTGGACATTCTCGGAGAACGCTATTGTGTGACTTACGAGCTACAATTTTTTTAAACCACAAAAACCAAGCTAGTGCAAACCCTCCCCCCTTACATTACTTTGCCTAGAGGACCTTCTCGCTGCATGAGCCACTTTTAAAAGCTCAAACAGTCTACTGTAGAACACTCTGACAAATAAGCAATTGACAATCACTCTTTGGAATCCAGTAAGCTCCTTATCACGACTAATACTGGTTGCTAATGGAAATATATACCTGAGATATAAATAGTTTCTATACCGGTTCTTTATTTACATGTATCGTCTGCTACTTTCGCAGGGATGTATGAATCCTTTTGAAAATAAAGTTCATCCATACTTGTCTCCATCTACTTGGTAGATGGAGACAAGTATGGATGAACTTTATTTTCTGACCTGCTGTTTACAACATGTAGTCATGTCAGCTGTGTTAAGGGGAAGGAATTATTAGAACCACCGCTGGCCTTCTGTAGCTTCACGTATCCTATGACTATACAGGTGTGTTCTCAGAATGATTTGCATGTTGTGGGAGCTGAAAAACCTTACTCTCTCTCTCCATCTGAAGTCGGCTAAACGTCCATTGAAGAAGAATAAATTCCTCCAATCATAGATGGAACTCGAACCCAGACTTCTCCAAACAAGTAGCTGTACTCACTCAACTGCCAATAAGGACAGGTTAAAATCTGTAAGAATAAACCAACATTTTGTACCTACTTCCCCAATTTGTTTTTCCAACTTTTACCTTAACCCCTGTCCGTTACCGTATTAATGCGGGCTCCTGCAAAAACTGAAACCATATACTCCTTAAAATCAGAAAAATAAGACGGTAATTACCTCTCAGAATGCCTTTTGCTCAGTAAAAACATGCATGAAAATAGGGCTATAAAGTTGCAGTTCGTTCGCTAATCCAACATTTTTCTGTCATATATAATTAACATTTAGGGACAATTTCATTTTGAAGCGTCTCTACCTACCATTCAAAGTAACTCGACAGTTGCTTTGAACAGGAAAGAGATACAAACCAAACATTAATCTGATTTATTCATATATTTACATCCATTAGCTATAATTTATTTCGTTACTGTGGCTTCGTTACTTGTCTGTCATTTAACCTGAATACAAATAGTAAGATTCATTAAACAATGAGTAGTCTAGCGGATCCTGTACCAGTTGATTCCTTAAAAATAACTTCTAATTAAAATTAACACGATTTCGAATAGTTTATTGTTAGTAATACTGTAGTCAAGATATTTTGTAGCTATTCTGGTATACCAAACATACTAATATATTGTATTTCCCTTTCGCTCAGTATACAAGAACTACATGCCATCATTACTGTACAGGAATATGGTGGTGGGATTACCTTAGAGAAGGCCACAACGGATGCAAGAGTACTGCTCAATGGAGAACCAATTACAACTCGCACAGTACTAGCTCACAATGATAGGTAAATGTTGCATTTCACTAAAGTGATTAATTTAATTATAATATCTGATTGTGATAGTTTTATACAAAATGCATCAAATTGGACGATGACGTCTTGCCTCGTCTGTTCGACCAGCAATCTAAAACCAGATTAGGGCAAAGGCATGATCCATCACTTTGAAAAAGGTCTTATCGTTTAGCAGAAGCCTATAGAGTAAACTTATTAAGTGCTCTAAAGTTATCTTAGTACTTTAATGAAGAGATAACTATATATACTTTTCTTTCTATTAATCACAGAAAATAAGAAAAAAAAAAAACGTAAACTTAACACTGCGTACTAACTTGTTATAAAACAAGTTCGAAAACATGGCTACAGCCAGAAATGTTAATTTAAAGAATCGTATTAAGATGTAAATAATTATGCTTGACTGTATTTGTACAACTTCCTTTTTATAAGGTTGATGTTTGGAGCCACTCAGCTTTACATCTTTATTAATCCCGATCAGATGAAAAGGAAAAAGACAAATTATCCTGAAGTGACATACGAAATGGCGCAGGAAGAAATAGCTGCAAAAGCTGGAATCAATATGATTTCTGATGGTTCTAAAGGTAATCACGCATCTGTTAAATGTTTTATTTTCATTTCATTGATTTTAGCATACCTTTCTAAACACATTTTACTCCAACTTGACTTTACAAAGAGATAGAAGACGCACTGTTTTATTTATTTTTTTAAAGTGACATCAAATGCGAAACTTCGTTGAAATCTAGTGTTAGTACCATAGATGACGTGACAGTTGAGAAGTTAGAAGAAACTTAGACATGAGACTTCGATAGGTTACAATTTTCAGGAAATAGGTACAGAGGAAGTTTAGTATTGCCAACTAAAGTTCTTGTCAAACTCAATGAGATTATTCCTACTCCATTTTACTAATCCTTTCAGGAACTTATACACCAGTCAAATCCCTCCACTACAAAATGTCTGGTTGCAAAGTTCGGCAGACCACATTTTCTAAGCCGTTCCACGTAGGGAAAACTGAAGGGTGGGAAGCGCTGAACAAAGGTAGTTCGTTAAGTCTCAAGTTGAAAAGTGGGCGATGTTGGCCAGCTGATTGACGTGTTCTAACTGGTGAGGAGTGTCTGTCCACAATAAAAAGTACTTGTAGAAATATCTGTACGATAGCAGGATATGAAATCAGCAACAATTGAATTTCTTCAAAGTGAAGTTGATTGAATTTTTCGCATTTCCAAAATCATAAATTTCTCAGAATATGTCAGTTATAAGAGACAACAGTAGTAAGAAAAAAGACAAGTTTTCTTTTTCTCAAAGTAATCCTTAAATCAAATCCAAATTTGGTGTTCTACTGTATAAAAGTAAGAAAAATACAAGTGTGCATTAACATGATGATCTACCAGGTATATTTAAACGGCGATAACCAAGTTAAATTTACATTCATTTCCCCCCACCCTCCTCTTCCCCGTGAAGAATGTGGAGGACGCAAAACAAAACCAAGGATAACTACATGTACGAAAGTTTCCTTTCGGCCAAGGAGTAATTAGTCAGTGGAAGTTTTATTATTTATTAATAGTTGTGGTAAAGCAAACTAAGGGCATAAGCCCAAAAAAAAAAAAAAAAAAAAAAAAAATCCTTCCCTCATCACCTGTCCGCGAACTCCAGTAATTTGTCTAGTTCTTTCTTCAATTATTCAAACTACATACTTCCACAACAATAGATGGAAGATTGTTCCAGAAAGGCAACCACCCGCTGGCTGAAGGAAAACTTACCCACCTATCTTGTAACCATCCTTCCTCAATGTGAATTTTTATGCCCCCTCGTGTGTGTGTGTGTGTGTGTGTGTAGTCTGAGCAAGAGGAATAATGCCGTCAGCTTGCTCAATCCATTCAAAGAACTAAAAAACGCAATCAGATCTCCTCACAGGTGCATAGTCTCCAGGTGCTGCAATTTACAGAACGAAAGTCTTTCATGGTAAAAGCACTATTTCGTTACCCCATCAATCTCATTGCCCTTCTCCGTCCGGGCATATTCACATTCTTTCTAAATGAGGACTCCAGACCTATATGCAATACTCAAGATGTGGCCTAACCATTGCCGCGTACAATAGGATAATCACCTCCATATCCCTAATAACAAAATTCCTGGATGTCACTTACAAAAACCCATGAGCTCTCCTGGCAGCCTGTCTGCACTTCTCAGATAATTTCATATCTGAGAAGTGCAGACAGGCTGCACTTCTCATAATTTCATAATTTCATTCGGATACTGCACGATTACCCAGATCTTGTTTATTTTCCACTATCCTGAGCGTAGTAACAGACAATCGGTACGTTTATGTGAGATTTCTGCTACTCATATGCAGTATCTTGCATTTCTCAATGTTAAGCTTTAATTGCTAATTCCCAGCCCGTCTGTTGGGAAATAGCAACTGTTGATTGAAGATCTTGTTACAGTAGCATACTTTTATTACTCTCATTAACCACTTTTGTACCATCTGCAAACTTAAACATTAAGCCTGATATAGCTTCATCAAGATCATTAATAAAATATAGAAAACAACAATAGGCCCAAACACTGAACCCTGGAAGATCCCGCTAATAACATTAGTTCACGAAGAGCAGTCTATTGATAACCATTCTGTCTTCTTCCACTCAAGCATCCCTTTATCCATAGCAATAACTTGTCCTCTCTGACACGCTGCTCCAGTTTGTGCAGCAGTCTTATGTTCAAGATTATCAAAAGCATTTCTGATATTCAAGTGTGAGATATAAAAATTATTTTTGCACCCATTTCCTTTGTTACTGCATCAGTGTATAATCAAATTGCTCGGACAAGATCGTCCCTTAAATCGATGCTGTGACTGTAGTATAACTGTCGCTCCTGTCTAAATGTTCTTGTGTTACTTCTTTAATCAATAACTCCATAATTTTCCGTGAAATAGAAGTTAAGCTAACAAGTCTGTAATAATTCATGTCACTCTTTGATCACTCATTGCGAATACATTCGCACATCTCCAGTCCATAGGGACCTCCCCTGAATCCAAGGATGCTCTCATAATTATGGCTAAGGGTTGCTTACTTCCTTTGCTGCCTCCCTTAATATAACTGATTAGATCCATCCACCCCAGGTGCCTTTTCAGGGGAAGGGAGGGGATACCAGGGATGCCTTAAGGGGAGAGGATTCCAGAAGTTTATCAAACTCCCCATTGGAGTTTGATAAACTTCCAGTATCCCCTGCCCTAAGGGATGAATAAATGCAAATTACTCATCTAGTTTGTCAGCAACCTAAGAAGGATCATCAACAGTCCAACCATCGGCCAAGTGGTCCAATTTGATTCATCCGCTTCCTTCTAATGTTTACACAAAGTTGCCTTTGCTGTTTTCTTTGTCAAAAATGTCTCGTAATCTGCCTTCACTTGCCTAACCCCCATTTCGACTTGATTGCAGCCTAGTTTATATCTACCATAGACTTCTGTGTCGCCTGATAATTTATATGCATTTTTCTTCTCTACCACGAGTCTCAATAGTTCATGTGATATCTATTTAAGCTTAATTTTTAGTTGGCATGAAAAGGGTATTAGCTTCTGTGATTATGTCCCTGAATGCTTCCCACTTAGAATTTGTTGTTAGTGACATCAGTTGGTCCCACTGCATAGAATTTAAAAACTGTCTGAGACAAATATAGTCACCCTTACGAAAGCAAAAGCCCTTGACTTTATGAAATTCCACCTTTAATTAAATGTTGTTGCTGTTGTTCATCTTTTAGTCTCTGTAATAATAGTCTGTGTAACATTTTTAAGTTGAGAAACTTGATTTAAAGGGGCGGGCTAATAATGTGAATAAGCCCAATTAATGAGGTACATAAAGGCTTATAATTAAGCAGAATGTGTAATCTTAAAGCCTGAAGCTACATACACTAAGCTTTGTTTTTATAAAAGCGTTTTTAAAACAACTGAAACAGGACGATATTGAAAACTGAAATATTCTCTGTTACAGAAACCGAATTATTGAATAAAGACCTACTAGAGGTGTTACCAGGTATAGATGTCTGCAATTCGATAAGCGAAGAACTAGACAAGAGGGTAAAAATGGAAATCATGTTGGTATCGCCGCAGATGTTGGGTAAAATGTCAGGCCGTACAGAGGTAAGTTCATTTTTGCACAGATATTCAGCACAAACTTCAAACTCGAATTGCTATTTTAAAGGCACTGGAAATTGTCGCTCACATCCGTATTGTGTGGTTATCTGTAAAAACGTGCGTTCACTTGACGATTTTCATGCTGAGGGGAATGAAAAACCCTGAATAACTCACGGAGTATTCGGCATAAACAGCTATTTCGATAATTATAAGGGTTGATTCCAAATCCATGCAACCCAAACAGTAAGTGTTAATTTCCTATTGATAATTTGGATCGAATTTGATTCTATCTATTGCAGCAGCAGCAGCAGCAGCATTGATTCCCAACTACATTGCGCCAGTGTATATTATATCTGTGAAAGTGTGGTCAGAGGCTGAAACTCCCTAAATAACTCACTTGGAAATCCCTACTCCCTCCGTTCTGAGATCAGCTAATTACAACCCTGATTGAAGAGGACTTTAGAAATTCATTCAGTCTATAACATAACTCGAACCTCTCTAAAAAGTGACGAAACCATTGTACTGTTACTAAGGACGCCGCGAGATTGGAAGAACTCCATTTAGTTCAATGGCAATCACTATGTGTGCCTCAAAAATGGAGTCTTTCAGATGAGTGTGACTTGTTTGGCAAAAGGTTTAGAGCCAGTGTCTTAAAGAAAGAGAATATCCAGAGAAATCGTATTTGACACAGGTTGTGTCGTAGGGTCCGGCTTCGTGGGCATTGCCCTTTAATACCCTTTGTATTCATATAATAGACCTAGGGATTTATATGCCAATGACAGTAATTTTTCATCACATTCTCTTATTAATATTCGTAATGTGACCATGCAAGCAACTGAAAAAAATAATAACAATACGAGTAAAAATAAAATTCTGATTTTTTTAATTGAAAGACTATATGAATTACAAGAGTTGTGCACATGGAATAAGTTTCACTATTGATATCAAAAATGCTGCGTGAAAACTTGAGTCCAAAAAAATTACACCTCTTCTTCAGGTGATATTCCGCATGTACCAGAACGAAGTTTTACGTTTATTTAAATCGCTAGCTTAAACTGCAGGCGCATATCGAAAGTACTTGGGATTTACATGTTAAAAAAGATACGCAACAGTTTGAAAGACAAACATTATTATTATTCATTGCAATTAGAAACTCCTGGTTTTATAACTGTGATGAGTTTTTATGCAAAACCCATCGCTACTACAAGGTCAAGTTTAACATAAATCAACTTTTACAGTTAATATATAAACCAGAACAGCGATTAAAAATATCAAATAAAATAGAAATAACAAATAAAAATGAGATTAGAAACTGCCCAGACTAACAGCTAAATGCTGCGGATTAAGGATGCTGACATTTCAGGAAGTCGATATCTGATGGGCATATTTGCATACATATACGTTTGACTGTGTTAATGGAAATCGGAGGGGGGGGGATCACTTTTTTGAATTTGCTTGTACCTCTTTCTTTTGATGGGCTATTGACGTTCAAGAAGCTGCATTTCAGTAACTGTTTTAAAGGGACGTTACGTTTAACATTTGCAAACTGCTAGATAGTACTGAAATTGAAGTAACTGGGTAAGAAATGGCATAGTATACCTTTCAGGTAGTGCAGAAAATTATAGTATTTATGAGGGTCTACGAGGCCATTTTTTTTTTTTTTTTTAAACCACTGAATTTCTTATTTATGAAGCGAACAGAAATTACACAAAATGTATGAAAACATGTAATTTAATTATAAATTAAATAAAAAGCATACCTTAACTTTTCACAGTACCGATGTCATCTCTTGTATTTCGTGGAATAATATGCATCTTTTTCTGAGGGGGTGGGAAATCACACAGCATCAAACATTCCATGCACTAAATCCATGGTCGTAACTAGAAGCTAAGACACTGTCGCGAAATATCACTTATATAAAACGTGATTCTTGTGGTCATTAACGCACTATAGAATAAGCACAAGTTTGAAAAACATTTAGAGGAATTAAAGTAAACACCAATAAATTATACTCAGCAGCAATATGCTATTTATATTTAGGAATTTCTCTGCCTACTTTTAATGTCTTTTTCCTTTATACTTCTATTTTGTTCTTTTCAGTTCGTACACGTCTTTCTTACACCTTTGTAAATTTTAAAAGAAATAAAAATTGGTTACTTGACATACTTTCTGCGCATGTTACACGATCCATGTGCGCATGATCTGCTTTCACGTATAACAGCCTCTACCTTCAATATGTCAAACTATCCAAAAAATAAATAATATATATATATATATATATATATATATATATATATATATATATATACACACACACACAGGGTGTTTCAAAAGTGATGGTCAATAATTTAAAGGTGAAGTGTACAGATACAATATGCAAAAAAGGCCTAGTAAACATGGGTCCTTAAGTGAATCGTTTTCGAGATATTACACATTTCTAGTTGAGATCCATCACTGACCATATTCTGTACAGTTGGGATCCACCACTGACTTGTTTGTTCATGTTAGGTTATGCTCATTCTCTCCCTTTCCTTCTCTCAATGCTCTGAGACGTAGCAGGCATGCTAGTACTGGTCAAAAGATAGTCAACATGGAAAGAGGTTACAGCAACGAAGTGTATGCGGACATGCACTTCATGTATGGTAAAGCCAACGGCAGTGCACTCGAGGCTGCACGTTTGTACGAAGAAGGATTTCTCCGCCGAAGGCAGCCCAACAGGCGCACATTCATCAGGGTACAACGCCTTAGAAAACATGGGCACTTCGCACATGGAGTACGAGCAGGTAGGCCCAGAAGCATAACACTTGATGTTGAGGAAAGGGTATTTTGTTCACTGACGAAGCTGGGTTTACTCCTGATGGTATTTTTAATTTTCATAACTGTCACGTTTGGTCCGACGAACATCTTAATGCAATTCACAAGTCACGACATCAGCAACGTTTCTCGTTGAATGTCTGAGCAGGACTACTAGGAGACCGTCTAATTGGACCACACTTTCTGCCAAACAGGCTAACAGGACAAATGTAACTTCAGTTCCTGCAGAATGTTCTTCCAGATCTCCTTGATGATGATGATGTTCCACTTCAGCAACGCCAGAACGTGTGGTTTATGCATGATGGTGCACCGTCACATTTTGCTTGAGTTGTGACTCGGTATCTGACTAGAAGATACGGTCAACGGTGGATAGGTAGAGGTGGGCCTGTAATGTGGCCTCCCAGATCACCAGACTTAAATCTTATGGATTTTTGTATCTGGGGTCATGTAAAAAGCTTGGTGCACACTTCTGACATTAACACATTTGAGAGATTACAGCGTCGGGTTGAAGGAGCCTTTCAGAAAACCAGAAATGACCAAGGAATGCTTGAGCGGAATTTGACAGCATTTCACATTTGAGAGGATTTGACAGCATTTTGAACACCTTTTGTAACATCCTGTAACATGTAACATCTGTAAAATCCTGTGGTGTTGAAAGCAAAAATGTATTATGTTATGTTTAATATTACGACCCTTAGCAAAAGATTCACACCTTTGTGCTAAACTAGTGCTCCCATAGTCAGTGGCGGATCTTAACAGAAAACGTGCATTATATCGAAAACAGTTCATTTGCGGCCCGATGTTCACTGACACTTTTTTGCTTATTTTAGTTTGTACTTTTCACCTTTAAATTATTGACCATCATTTTTGAAACACCCTCTATGTATAGCATTATATATAGAGGCAAAGTAGGGACAGTATTCTGATTCAGACAAGCTACAGGAGTTTACATTGAATAAAAACCTAATAATAACACATAAAATAGGCAAGTGAAGCTTTAACAAAGAAATAAAAATGTAAAAAGCTCATTGAAACAGGAGATAAATATGTTTATTGTGGAACGTTTAGACAGACGAGATGGAGTGGCTCTGGTGGTCTTATGCGGTATTGCCACTGAAGAAAGTTCCATACGTTGAGGAAGTCACTTTGACCAGTGATTTGAAATACAAAACATTGAACAGCTTTGTATTTCCAGCGAACAGTAACATGCATGATTTCAATTCGCTGGTACAGTTGATGTCGAGACGGTACAATAGGAAGTCCAACCTTAGCATCTAAATTAACTGATAAGAAAGTATTCGATTAGCAAAGTAGGCTGAAGAACGGATTTCGAGATGACAGACCAGATTAGTGATGGTAAAGTATTTCTGTTTAGTTTTCGGATTATAAAGAAATGAACACTATTGAATGGCACGATGGCACACCGTGAAAGGCACATGAATAGCACACAGAACATAGACATGGATCAATGTTTGTATAATGCTTACTACCCGAGTCTGTTGTTCCTCTTGTGATATGGGGACTAGAGGGTATCATAGTCTACAGATATTTCCCAAGTACACTGGTTACAATGCACGGAACTGTGTGAACTGCCATCTACATTGATTCCTCACATCGTGACAATTTATGGAGTTGGCCTTTATACCTTCCAATACGAAAATGCTCAATGTCACAAAGCAAGGATTGTGAGCTCGTGAATTTAAGCAAAACATCGGATCACTGCAGTGTCTAGCACAGAGCGAAAATCCCAACCTAATTGAACATCTTTGGAAATAAGTGGAATGCAAAATTAGGACAAGGCTAACTGGCTAAGATAGGCTTCCTCATTAGTGAAGCTCGTGAATACTTTAAAGGAGGAGTGCGCACAACATCGACTGCTTTCTACTGGAAATTAATAATGAAGCAAGAAATTAAAAAGAAATCACTGTAATTTCTTTTTAATTTCTTTTTTTTACCGAGCGTTTTCATAACTGCAAGTGTCCTTTTGCTTTTAGTGGGATTTTATCAGTCAAAAATATTTAAAAATCAGCAAAAATATGCACGCGAACAGCAATGGAATGATGCGGAAAGCAGGATAATTGGGTGACATATACAGAGAAGTATTCTCAAGTTCAAATCCCGTCGATGATGCCAGAGTTCCAGAGACTCTGAGAAACCTGCCGAATGAAGTGCTATCCACCTACCATTTTTTTTAATGACTTGTTTTATATGTAATTAAGAAAAGTAATAATAATTTTTACAAACACCATATTAAGAAAGTACACAATTATCTGTGGCATAACTAGTACCATACATGGATGGTATGGAATTAAACACGATTACATAAATGACTGCTATTCCCATCACAAGATAATTCCTACTTTAAGTTCTTAAAGTACTTCCTGTCATGAAATATTTTACAACTTATTAAACGAGTTATACGTGCTCCTGCTATTTTCAGGTTTATGTAAAAATGAGAAATCTTGAAACTGGACAAGAATATGAATGGCCAAAGGAGAAGTTCCTCAGCAGACTTTATGTCATGAAAGAGATGTACCAGAATTATGAAGCAGATGAAGACTGGGATTTACCACCAGTAAGTTTATTTTGTAGTTTTTCAATTACGTTAGTGGACAAAAGTTAAAATATAGTTGAGATTGCATGCCTATTCTTTGTAACTCACACTAAAATTTCGCACAGACCAAGTAATTGATAAAAATGCAAATTATTGCATGTGCGTAATTTGGTTTTAAACAGGAGCCTGGGTGTCGATACTAGCCACGTCTTTCATGTGTCTAATGGGACAAAAAATACATAAGTGATTAATTTCCATCAATATTGGGAAAAAGGGTTCGCTATGAAAGAGGTCGTTTGGGCAAGCATAAAGTGCAATGATTACCATACTGGCACGTCTTTGTGAAAGGAACGATGACTGCTATGGCGAAACGAAACACAACTGTGGATTCCCATGAAGCAATTTTAAGGGTAACCGCAAAGTTCTTCTAATGGCTGGAAAAGCCCCTTTCTCCATTGAGTCCAACCAGCGGAGTTCATTTCTTCAGAGTGATGTTATTTCCTGAATGAATTAGCCACTGAGGCCTTTAGATATGAATCTCACTTCATTGAACGCATAGGAGATGCTCAGGGGAAACAAGTTTTGAGTCGTCAACCTCACACCCGATTGTATAACTGCTTCTTCTCGACATTCATATTCAGTAAGCATAATCTATTATGCATATTTAAAAATAACAAGCTGTCCTCATAAGTTCGCACATGCATGAATCCAGGTCCGTGTGCGTTGAAAATAATTGGATGACAATATTCACAAACTTGGAATAGAGTATAACAGTTTTATGAATTCATTCTTTATTGATTTAGAATATTTAATTTATCTCATTTTGGAGATGTTAAGCAGGAAGGCTAACTTGAAATTCTTTATATAAATTTGGGCATAAATTGTGTTCAAATATTTTTTCCTCCTCCTTATTTATTTTTTATTTATTTATTTATTTTTTTGTGCCTGCTCCTTAGGAAAGAGATCCTTTCCTGGAAGACCCCGATACAGAAGCTCGCATTGGTACCGTACAATGTTTCCTTCAACCATTATCTTACATGGTAAGTTTATTTTTAAAGCTTTTATAATTACGATTCTCTTTGTGAGCAATTTCACCGAATGGTTTTAATTGCAATAACATAATGAAAACATATAAAAGGTAATTTACTGAAAATCAAACTGTAAGTTATTCTAATTTAGATAAAAGAGTCGTCTTACCTGAATACTGAGTGAGAGTGATGGTATGACATTTATCTCATAAAAGAGCTGTCCTACCTGAACATCGAGTGAGTGAGTGATGGTATGACCTCTATCCATCTTTTTGGCTTTCATTGAAGACTAGAATATGACACTTTTTTAAACTTTGAAAATATGTTTAATTCTATAGAATGTATTACTTTTTACTTTTCCACTAAACGAAGCAAAGATAAATACATACATAATAAAATTGCAGTCCTCTCAACAGCCTAATCAACCTACGAATGTTTTAGTACACATAAAATTTCAGTCTATGTAAATCTTATTATAACCTCCAATATTAAGACAACCGGACAAATGAGTTCTACAATTCTGCATTTTATTGCGATTAACATCCGATACTTGCTTGAAAAATTTACTTTTTTAATTGAAAGGTTATATTAAAGTAATATTAAATTACAAAATATGTTAGTGTATTATAAGAACAAATGAAAATAGTCTTTTGTGAAAGTAGCCTATTATTATTTCCATATTGATATAAAAATCCAAGAAGCGGAAAGATTACCGAAACACTTAATTAAAATTGTTTTAGCATTGGTAGAGGTATATGATTCAAGAAAGCAAGCTTGTACAGTATCAGCCAAAAAAAAAAAAAAAAAAAAACTTTCCACTTCACCCATCTATTCGCTCCAAAAGTTTGTCCAGTTCTTTCTTGAATTTATTTAAGCTATTAACTTCCACAACGACAGATAAAAATTTGTTCCAGCAATCAACTACCCTCTGGCTAGTGGAAAATTTCCGCACATCTATTCTACAAATGTCTTTCCTCAATTTGAATTTATGCCCCCTCAGGTCTGAGCAAGAGAAAGAATCCCATCAGCATTGAGCCTGCTCAAACCATTCAAGGCCTTATACACCTCAATCAGATCACCTTTGGGAAGCCTTTCTTGGTAAGAGCACCCCTTTGTTCGGCTCACCAATTTCGTTGCCCTTCTCTGCACTTGTTCCAGTAGCTCCACATCCTTCCTAAAATGAGGCCTCCAGACTTGTATGCAGTACTTACGATGTGGCCTGACCATTGCTTTATACAATAGGATAATCACCTCTTTATCCCTGCTAGAAAAATTCTTATATATCATTGACAAAACCCTATGAGCTGTGCTGGCACCCTGTCTGTATTGCTCAATGAACTTAATATCTGACTACACAATTACCCCCAAGTCATTTACATTCAGCCACTATTTTGAGTGTCGTAGCACACAATTGGTACATTATTCTGGGGTTACTGCTACTCATATGCAGTACTTTGCATTTATCAATGTTAAACTTCAGTTGCCATTTCTCAGCCCATCTGCTTAACTTTCTAGATCACGTTGCTGTAGGATACTGTCATTAGCCACCCTGCCAACCTTTGTATCGTTTGCAGACTTGGACATTAAGCCTGATTTGTCTTCATCAGTATCATTGATAAATATAGAAAAAACAATGGGCCCAACACAGAACCCTGGGAGGAGGCCCACTAATAACATTAGTCCATGAAGTGCAATGTCCATTGATTACCACTCTCTCTTCTCCCACTCAATCATCCCTTTACCCATAGTAACAACATGCCCTTAATGCCACACCGCTGCAATTTATACAGCAATCTTTTATGTGCATCAGAAATATAGAAAAATTAATTAAGTGATATTCCCTCTTCATACCTGGATGGTTTGCCTCTGTGTACTTCCTCTTTCAATTTGCTCTTCGATAATCATAACAAATTCAAAAATATGAATATATGGTTTCTAATAATCTCCCTCTCAAAATCTTAAAGCATTTTCTATTGCAATATTATCTTTCAGGTAGAGTCAAAGGACCAGTTGGAAATAATTGATTACAAAGGGGGAGAAGCTGGAATTATTAATGTAAGTATTATGTTTCATTTACAATATTAGTGTACCGACTAAGTTTGTACTATAACCATTAAAAGTTTTCAGCTCTTATGCCTGAGAGAGAGAGAGAGAGAGAGAGAGAGAGAGAAAGAGAGAGAAAGAAGGGAATCACCAAGAAAAAGAATGATGGTGATATCCAGCTCAGGGTTCAGAAATTTTTTGGCATTTCTTCCGTAAAAGTAATAAAACATGATAAGCGAATAAGTAAAGAAATCACTAGTATGGTTCTAGAAATCAAATACAGTATTACGTTTACACTTCTAATTTTTTATTAAATAAAATATATCACAAATTAAAAAAAAAATCACATACTCAAATAAAATGTCACGATTTAAAACAAAAAATCGCAAATTCGAAACAAAACTAAACAAAAACAAAAAAAAAAAAAAAAAATCAGATGAAAAAAAATACAGTAAATTCCTTAAAAATTAAATTAATTCGCCGATTTTTTTTTACTGTTAGCGTATTTTTGAATTACTTCTTCATCGCTATTTTATCACTTATATCTCGTGAAGATTTAAGTGATAAAATAAAGTGAAGACATCTCGCCTCACCAGACGAGATATCTCACTTCTGTTCTCATTATTAACGATGTGGTGCAAGGAAGTTTGAGGCTTTTGCTGCACAAGCAAAAAAAAAAAAAATCTAAATTCCCCAGAGAGAGAGAGAGAGAGAGAGAGAGAGAGAGAGAGAGAGAGAGAGAGAAGGGCATCGCCAAGAAAGAGAAACCCTGGGTATGCCAAGCCTGAGTATACCTTGATAATAATGTTCTTTAAGGTGGCGTTGACCAAGCCCATACTCATAGATGTGAGCCCCCTGGCGTTATTTAAAGCAAGAGTAATAAATTCTGTGAAATTTAAATTTATGAACTGAACTGTAACAGTAAACTATAATTATATTATAGGTATTATAAAACTTACTTCCAAAGAAAATGAAAGGTAGACTAGTTAAAAACTGAATTTTCTAAGTTATAACATAAACACTTTTCGTTTTTGAAGTATTTTTATTTACAATGTAAATATACACTCTGCTGCCACTTTATTAGTTATACCTACCTAGTAGCGTGTTGAGCCTTCAAAACAGCCTGAATTCGCCTAGGCATGGATTGAACAAGATGCTGAAAACGTTCTGCAGGAATGGAGTACCATGCAGACATGAGTGTGTCACGCAGTTCCTTGAGATACGATGGAGTTGTAGGCCTGCAGTGAACAGCCCTTTCCAGCTCATCCCAAAGATGTTCAATAGGATTGAGATCCAGAGACTGAGTGGACCACTGCAGCAAAGAAAAGTCATTGTCATGTTCCTGGAATCATTCCATAGTGATTCGGGCTTTGTGCACCGGCGCATTATCCTGCTGGAAGTAGCCATCTGACTGAGGATAAACTGTCAACATGAACGGATACACTTGGTCAGTAACGATGTGGAATTCAGACGTGAATCTATGGGTATCAATGGACCCAACGTGTGCCAAGAAAACATTCCCCACACCATAACACTGCCCCCACCACCTCGACAGTAGTCGTCAGACATGAAAGGTCCATGGATTCACGTTGTTTTCGCCAAATTCTGAGCCTTCCATCAACATGATGCACCAGGAACTTCGACTCGTCAGACCAAGTAACTGTTTTCCAATCTTCGATAGTCCAGTGCTGGTGTTGCTGTGCCCACAGGAGGCGTGCTCTCTTGTTCTTCATTGATAACAAAGGTACGCGATGTGGCCATCGGTTGTTTAGCCTATTCGCGACAAAGTGCGACTAGTGGTCCGTTTCGATATTTTGTTCTGCGCACCAAGGTTGTATTCTGACGTGATGTGCGACATTGTGGCCGGTCTGTTTGCTTGCACATTTCTAGCGATCCTCCTCTGACCTCTGTCCATTTTTTTTTTTTTTTTTTTACTTTACTTCTCTTTTCAAAAATATGTTTTGTTTTCTTATTTCTTAGCTATCTTTTTATTTATCAGGTCCACTTTACAGATTTTCTGTTTTAAATGATTTAGGTGGAGATGGGCATTTGCCTGGGAACCACCCTGAACCAGTACACACACACACACACACACACACACACACACACACACACACACACACACACACGTCCTCAACAAGCTTTTTTTTATTTATTTATTATTATTATTTTTTTTTTTAACTTGGTCTTCGTCCAGGACGCTCAGGCGACCCTGGCGGGGACCAGCCAGAGAATAAAGGGCAGCCTGGCTATCTCCTAGCGGTGTGTACGGGCAACCAAGGGCCCTGCGGCCAAATGCCAGGACGCCCAACAGAACCTAACGCAATATGTTATATACAACAGACAACACTTTTCTGGCATTTACAGTAGTTCTGTATTTCTTCACAGCGTACATATGGCGCAGATGTGAGAAATCACAGGTGGCGCTTGACCCTAACACTATGCACACTATGTCATCAACAAGCGATTTTCTTTCACAGGAGTGCCGTTGAGAGGATCTTTTCTGTTCATCGCACCATTCTCGATACACACTTGAAACTGTGGTGCGTGAAAAGTTCAGGAGAACTGCTGTTTCAGAGATGCTTTGTCCAGCACATCTTGCACCTACTATGCCACGATCCGGAAGCATAGCTAGGTTTTCGGCGCCCTTGGCAAATTCGTGGCTACGCGCCTTTTTTTGATAATTGGTAAAATCATAATAAATAATAAGTACAGTCGGACCTGTTTAACAAACTTCTTTATAGCGAATTTTTCTATTTAGAGATAAATGTTTTCTTTTTACTGAATTTTTTTAGAATTCGCTAAATAGAATTTTATTCTTATTTACCGAATTTTTTTATTTCTTCGTCTTATGGAAACTAAAATTTTCTTCGTTCTACGAACGAAGAAAATTTTCGTTTCTTAACTGGATACACATCGTTCGCACTCATGGCCTTCAAGCAAGCAATGGTGCTGTTGTTACGCCCGAATTAAAAGATAAATAAATTACCATCTGCAACTCAGTGGGACCCGTAAAACCTATCCGACTACCTGTTCCACATAGCGAGAAGTCGAGCTGGTCAACTACTTTCTGTGTATCCATAGCCAGTGGGCAGACCAAGGTGTATTAAACATTCGGACAATAGGCTCTGGTCAACCTTCTTTTGTAAGCACTCTGTTAGAGATTTAGAAGAGAGTGATTTTCCTTTATCCCAACAGGCGGTCATCTGTAATTTCGTGGAAGTGAAACGGCACCGTTTCAAAGCTATTGGCCTATTATCGAGCACAATATGAGATACAGATGAAATGATGCCTCCACACTACTATCGTAGATTTTTCTTAGAGTTATCTATGGTGTATCCACACCGATATTATAAAAATATGAAACTCTTACTCTTATCATATTATACCTTGTTGTATTTAGTTATTTTAAATTATTTCACTTCCTACTTTTGTTGTTAACAAATTAATAAATTCATTCTGAATTTCTGGTGATAAATAATTAGTGTGGTGTTTAATATGCGATTCCAGAGCATTTTTCACGCCAACATCAAAAGAGGCTGAAAAATTTTATAAAGTTTAAAAATACGCCACAATTTTTTTCTTCGTATCGATATTACTAGCATTTTCACGAAATGCCAAATTATTTTCAGCACAGAACAATATACATTTGAATATTATTTTTTTAATATATGACGCCATTTCTAAATTTAGATTCTTAGTGCTGCTTGTGCAGCGTCGTGAATTAGTTCACTTTTTTGAAGACCCTTTTCTAATAATTTCCATTTTGTGAAATTGTTTATGTGTTATTGTAATGAATTATCATGAAAAAGAACGTTTGGATTTAGATGTTTCCAATCCTTAAATCCATCTGAGTTGCAGAATGAAACATTATTTGTGCCAGATACAAATAAGAGGCACAGAAAACAATATACTGCATCTTTGTTTTTGCAATAAAATAACCATTTCCTTTTTTTTTTTTTCAATACCTTCATTTTTGTATTTCCACGAATTATTGAAACATCGGTCATTAGCGACAGGATGCGTATTTAAGACTATATGTTCGGGACTGTGTTGCACCATAAGAGATCTGTTTTTGTGGGTATTAAAGTTCCATGTGGCTGGATCATTAAAATTCAGACTTACAAGTTCCATGTTAATATTATTGCTGCCATCATTTTATTCTCCCAACTGTTGGTTAATGTCCACTCGTTCTAATTCTTTTAAAATAACTTCAACTGTTTGAGCGTTTTCTTGGACTTCCATTTCAGTGGCATCGTCATTTGTTTCATCTTTATTCAAATCATGTTCATTTTCTTTGTCACTTTCAGGTTTGGAGTGACTTATTGTAAGCCAGTTTTGTAAACTAGTGGAATGTTTTTATTTTCTAATTTCCTCTTTATGCAGTCTTTCTAGGCCGTACTGATGTCCACTTTTTTTTCTTTGGTGGCATGTCTAAAATCAATTTGGCCTTTGTTTTATTTAAATTATAAATCACAATATTCACAATTACCTGTTTATATAGCAATCACAAAAACACTATAACTTATAACTTATTCAGTTTGTACACACTGCCTGAACTACGAACTACTGTGCATTCAAGCATGCGCTGATGAAGCGATCGCCTGATTGATCCCTTCAAAGTTACATTCTGGACAGCAAATAGATCTATGATACTATGCAGTATGTACTCAGATGTAAGAATGCATGCAGACTTGAATCGCTGTGTGAAAATTAATTTTCACCCCCCCTGTGCTGTCATCTTGATTCGACATCATAGAAGGGCGCCATTTCGTCAGCTTGCCTCGGGTGTTGAAATAGCTTGGCACTGTAGTGATGTGGCCTGTCAGTGGTGCCCTTCTCCTGTTGGCGCCCTTGGCACCTGCCCCAATGCCAAGGTGTTCCTACGCCCCTGCCATATTCGAAGTCCGTTAGATCACTCCTTTTCCCCATTCTTCCTACGGTTTGTATGCTTAACTGATACTAGAAAGGTTGTTCTGCTGCATTTATATCCACAACAGTGGTCATTTGACTTGCAACATTGTGGGACAAACCATTTGTGTGCACAGCAGGGGTGTACCTAATAAAGTGGCAGCACAGTGTAGATAAAACGCAGAACTTTCATTCACAGACTAATGAACGTTAATGCAGTTACGCACAAAGAAACGCTAGAAAAGGTTATATGTATATCTGCACTGCCTTCGCTAATATCTAAAATTAATTATTTAAATATGAATTACAGTATTTCATTTTTGAATCAGCTTGAATTTCCAATATTTTTTCAAAACACTACAGTTAAATTAATTTTAAATTAAAATGAAAAAAAAAACTTTTGTACTGAAAAGGGGGTGCTGCATCCCCCCCTCCAAACTGACACCTGTCACACATACGCTTGACAGGTGTCAGATTTTAACTTCAAAAACTATTCTGTTTTTTGAATTGTGCTTGGAGCATACTAATGCTTGACCATTTACTAGTAGATTGCAATGCTTGATTTTATTTCTTAACTTTTTTCAATAATAATTGAAAATTTGGCTATACTCCAGAATTTGGGTACAAGTTGGTCTTAAACAGAGATATAGTACAGTCGAGTTCTGTGATTGGGTGATTACTGCAATTTTTGTTTCTGATTGTTTCATTGGATATGAATTTAGTTTGGTTTAGAGGAAGTACATTTGCCCTTGCTATCTGCAGTCTTAGTTAGGGTGTTTATTCTCCTCCTCACCGCTGTTTTTATAGCAAAAAAAAAGAAAAAGAGTTCCCTATTTAAAAAAACGGCTGTAAAAGATATTTTATGAAACTTTGGAAGAGATTTAAGAAAAAAATGGACTTATTTTTCAAAATTTGTAATTATTTTTGCTTGTTTTAATAACATATTGTAGTTTATATTTATTTAGGTTTTGATGTATTACTGTGACTTTTGTATGTTACATGTGGGTGGGGAAAGCAGCGAGTGGCAGCTGTCAATCGCTGCATTATTTCTGACCATTGGTTGAAATATGGACTTGTACCCAAGATCTGGAGATTACCCTTACATTTTCAGAAAAATGTCCGTAGCGAAATAGAAATATGAAACAATCTCTGCCAAAAGTTTGTGGAGGTATTAATTGCACAAAACTTCATCATTAATTCAGCACAACAAATGTTTACGAAAAATACTGTGCAATTAATGTATTTAAGAAAAATAAATAATAAATTTCTATTAATTCTACCTGTGTATATAAATATTAAAAAATGACATAATAATTGACATAATGACATGATGAAATAAATGACATAATGACATGATTAAATAAATGACATAATGACATGATTAAATAAATGACATAATTTGCTGCATGAAAATTATAAAAATTACATAAGTTACCTCAACCTTCATCCATAGGATTACTTACCTTTGAAACTCTCCAACTCCGGCACTTTATATTACACACAGTTTAAAATGATTAAATTATATACTCCTCATTAAAATTCAATTAAATGTATTCAACTCCCTAAGCCCATTTTACCTCCCAGGTTCACAGCTGAAGGCCCCAATCGAACCCCACACATATCCAATCTACCACATAATCTAGAGAAATTGAAAACATTGTGTCAAAATTATTATAAACGTTGTTAAAATTCATGAATATCTTAAAATACAATGATGAATATTAGTCTAAAATCTAGTGTAGGGAAATGAGGGCCACGGTCTCTGAACTGTCATTCCATTCGATAAACGAGGAACATGTCTTCTTATTTAATGAAGCTAAGGTTTTGAATGTACAGCACAACTACACAACTTTTAATTGCAGAAAGCTTAGAAATGAGAATTAAAAATAATGTGATTAACATACGGAGACCATTTTTATCTTGGATTTGTGGACCTTTGCGTACATGTGTGTTATTATTATTATTAGCCATATGGTGCAAGGAAGCCTGAGGCTTATGCTGCACCAGCCAAAAAAAAAATTTAGTAATCCTGAGAGAGAGAGAGAGAGAGAGAGAGAGAGAGAGTCAGCAGTAGAAGGAAATCACCAAGAAAGGGAAGAATGATGATATCCAGCTCAGGACCCTGTGTGTGCCAAGCCCATATTCACCAGATGTGAACCCCTATTTAACAAGTAATCTCTCAGTAATAAATAGTGGAGAGAAAGTTCACATTAGACAGTTTAATTCTTACCTGTGACCACGACAGTATGTCAAAGTTTTGTCCCTTAAGGAAGGAAAGAAGATTTTAGACTAATATTCATCATCGTATTTTAAGATATTCATGAATTTTGATGACATTTATTATAATTTTGACACAATGTCTTCAATTTCTCGAGGTTAAGTGGTGGATTGTATATGTCTGGGGCCTTCAGCTGTGATCCCAGGGGTGTCTAGTCATTCATGGACTTAGGGAGTTGAATACATTTAATTGAATTTTAATGAACAGTATATAATTTAATCATTTTAAATTGTGTGTAATATAAAGTGTCAGAGTTGGAGAGTTTCAAAGAGAAGTAATCCTATGGATAAAGATTGAAGTAACTCTTTACGTAATTTTTATAATCTGATTTATACATAGGACATATTGAGCCATTGATGCTCTTGGTTTTATAGCAGCTACATGAAAATGCATTAGGGTTAGCTGGTTTACTGTTTGTGGCCATAAACTCTATTGGAATTTCTTTTATTTTTCTGGTAATACTCACATAGGCAAAAAGACATGCCATTGTGATGAAAAGCGGTGTGAAAAGCTTGGCCAGACAGAATGGAGCAATGTAAACGATATCACATTTAAGTTGCTCACAGGCCCACTCAAAAAGTTACACAAAGTGAACAATTAAAAAAAAAGCAACACATATAAGATTAAAGACACTGTTAAGAAGGTACAGAAAGTAACGATTGCTGCAAAAGTAATAACTTCCCCAACCAGTTATTTTATTTCCATTGAGCCTGCCATTCAACACAATACTACACCAGGTTAACTGAACTTTAGTTGTAACCTTACCATGATCTGTACAGCCATCTTTATTGGTACAAGGTTGGTGTTAAGGGCGGACAATCACCCAAGACACTGATGTATCTGGTGCTATTTAGGGACCATTTAAGTTTACCTCTCAACACTGCCACCACTGAAGAAAGCTTCTTACCCAAGAGTGCTACTATCACCCTGTTTTGGCTTAAATAAATTTCTAACAATCAGATGACATCATTACACTGCAGTGCCACCTTGTGCCAGTAGGAGGAGGTTATAAAGAAGGGGGAGGTTATAAATTTATATTTACATATAAAAAAAAAAAATATATATATATATATATATAGTGTGTGTGTGTGTGTGTGTGAATGGGGCCTGTTAAGTGGCAAGTACATTTTAGTTATTTCTTAGCCTTGACCTTGATATTGTGAATTTTATCAAAATTATGCTAGCAATGTTCTTAGAAAACAAGTTGCCCTGGTGTTGCATTAGGAATAAATGGCACCTCTCATAACAGATGTATACCGCTATTTATTTTAAATGAGATGCCCCAAAGATGGCCTTTGATGGCTTTTGCTATCGTATTGGGGGGGGGGGGTGGACAGTCACTCTGTTGTTGCAGCACCCAGCAACAGCTTAACTCACAGGATAAGAGTTGTATTAAAAATTTTGCATTAAAAAAAGAGCTTTTTCCATGAGTGGTAATTAATGAATATCAAATTAATTACAATGGGTAAACACAATGTAATTATTCTGGAATGATACAATAAGAACACTGAATTTATTGAATAATTTAATTAAATATATAAATTGTTATAGGTAGAAGTTGTTCCTTGTTCTTCAGGAAGAATTGAATATACAGAACATGATGATATGTTTGTAGACAATCCATCAGAATTAATTGGTAGAGACATGTACTTTTTAGTGAAAATTAATAACTGCCGAGGACTACCTAGCAGATTTACGGTGAGTGGCGAGATGTTAACCATTTTTTGTGATTGATTTTAATACTTTAATATTTTTATGAAAATTTGATATAAAATGATTTATGGTGGTCATGAAGTAACTTACCATAAAAATATGTTAATGTTTCGTTGTAAACATTAATCTTTACACAAGAAAACAGTGTAACTAAATTTCATTGCAGGACGTCAAAGGAAAAGAGAATATACAAAAATAAGGAAAATATTGTTCATTGTTATGCAAATTAACTTGTACATACATTACTAAAAACATTTCATCCAAGGTAAACATCATTTGCTATGATTTGTACATAAGAAATAGGAGGTGAAGCAGGGAGACTCTAATTAGCAAAGTAATGCTCTCTTTGGAACAGTGCATTATTCTTGCTTGCTGTTATTATCAAAATGGTAATAGTGCAAAGTGCCCTCAATTATTCTGGAACAGTACAATAAGAACACTGAATTTATTGAATAATTTAATTAAATCTATAAATTTTTATAGATCTATTTTTATATAATTTTTTTATAGAAATTTTTAATTTATTTTTCAATAAATTTATATATTTTTATATATATATAAAAAAAAGAGAGATGTCTCTCATATTGTGGATTTATACTTCACAACTGGGTTGTCATCATTGCAACACCAGGGTACCTGCCCACTCACTGATGAGGAGCCAATAAGCTCTGAAACGGTGCCGTATAGGTGATGGTATCTGCTGAGAATAAGTAACAATAGTCTTCTCCTATGGTGAAGCGTTACTTATTCGAGGTAGTGCAATATCGTGGCAACTCGTTGTGAAGGTATTCACAATATGAGATATACTTAATGATGCCAATTTATAACTACTTATGTAGTTGGCTATGTACAGAAATGATTCAAATGGACTAACTTGTACATTAGTTAAACTATTTACGTAACCTGAGGCTTTAGCCCTAAACTACACCGTGGTTAGAATAATTTAGTTAATGATTAGAAAAAATTTGAAATATTCAAAATTTTCTCTAATTATTAAATATTGGATGGATATCAAGTCATCCCGTTAATCCTGAAATATCTTAACCCATATCAACTAGCTGGCAAAAGCCTAACATGTTTTTTGTAGCTTAGGTTTTTAGCAATTATAAAAAATTACCATCAGCATGATATGACTAATATTACATATTTCAGTCCATATTTTTATGAACTATTATAATGTATTTAAGGATGAAAATCAAAATCTAATGGTTATTGGTTTTTAGGCCAATAATTATTTATTTAATTACTTAATTTGTAACAAATATGTGAAAATTTTGAAATTAATTTTAATATGAAAAATTATTTTACTTTCAAGGATATCAATTGTAAGTATCGGCTATATTTAGATGAAGAAGACACTGTCACTGAGACTGTGCAGGACACTTCCAACCCAGATTTTGGCCATCAAAAGATGTTCGACTTTTCACCAGTTACACATCAGGCAAGATATAACATTTTTATGAAAATTCATTTTTGATGCAACTTGTTACATATAAATATTAAATGATATCTTAAATATTTTTCAAACTTTTATACCGATTTTTAGGAATATTTAAAAAATATATTTACTTATAGCTATGTGTTACTTTTAAATAATGACTATAGAATTAAGACTAAGATGCATTAAGGGCTTATGCCTCAGGCTGCAAGGGAATTAGACTACGTACAAGTTAGTGCAAATGTTAATACACACCTAAACTCGAAATTAGCAAATTTTTGCAAAGGCAACGTCGTTTAAGTTATATCTCTTATTGTGAATACCTTCACAACGAGTTACCATGATATTGTACTACCTCAAATAAGTACCCTTCACCAAAGGAGAAGACTGTTGTTACTTATGCTCAGCGGATACCATCACCCAGACAGCACCGTTTCAGGGCTATTTGGCCCTTCTTCGGTGGGTGGGTAGGTACCCTAGTGATGTAATGATGGCAAAACAGATGGTGCTGTCTGGGTGGTAGTATCCACTGAGAATAAGTAACAACAGTCTTCTCCTTCAATGAAGCATTACTTATTCAAAGCAGTGCAGCATCATGGCAACTCGTTGTGAAGGTATTCACAATATGAGATATAACTTAAATGATGCCGCCTTTGCAAAAATTTGCTAATTTAGAGTTTGGCTGTGTACTAACATGATGCATTTGCACTAACTTGTACGTGACTATAGAATTAGAATATATAAATGGACAGAATATTTACTAAAACCCAAAAAGAATGCTAGAGAAGCTTATGTTAATTGTTCAGTGCTGGCTGAATTGGGTGGAGAAGAAATTCTCAAACATGAAACTTATGAACATGAAATTCTTTAGTAAATTTATTTCTGTTATTATTAACTTTAATTTGTGCAATTAAATGATAGATTCAAGATTAAAGAGGCATGTGTATTCTGGTTTAATATCATATTCAGTTGATTTTTGTTGGAACATTGCAGATTCAAAACAGTGAAATTATCTTTCTGCTTTAGACTGTTAGTATAAAATTTATTAATGGTGTACTGTTTTGTATATTTCTTATGAATGTACTCAGTGCCTGTTTTAAAAATTTATCACTACTCATTATTAAATTTATAAAAAAAATTTATGATGTAGGTTTTGTAAGATATTGCATAATTTTTAAATAGTATCAAAAAGAAATAACACTATTATTCAATGCAAATTTTGAAATAATTTGATTATAAACCTAATTAAATATTTCTCAGCTTACCTTGCATTCTTGAATTAAAAATTTCCATCCTTCTTTTTAGTCATACTATGTATAATTCATTTTCCCATTTTAACTTTTTGCAGATTTCAAGGTAAATAAAATTTATTTGTCATTAGGTCCTTGAGGTTGTTGTAGACATTCTCTCAGATATGACAAGGTAGGGCTCATTATGTGGTAGTCTAAACTGCTAATGGAACTGATAATCAGGTGACACTTGAGTCAAGTGGACTGAATTTTGGTGAAGCCTAATCATTCTGTGACAACCAAATCCTATGTTTACGCATCCATGATTGTGGGATTGTTAGTAACCCTGGGTATAACCCCTCCCCTTGTACACATTTTGAAATATGGCACCTAGTATACTGGAGGTGACCACCCAAGTGTGAATTAACATAAGCAGGAGTCAAGGTGTGGCATCCACACCACACAACGGAATTCTGACCCTTTATGTTACCAGGCAATACTATGTGATAAGTGATTCTTATCAACTGGTGCAATACCACTTTGCATATTGGAGGTTTGAAGGGATGAAACCAATGTTTATTGGTTTCACCCCTTCAAACTTTATTGGTGTCAATCATACCAGGTTGAAGACCTGGTATGATTGACATCTTTTGAGGTTATGATGGGCATCATGGTGAGGTGCCATCTTCCTTACATTATTCTGAGGGTACAGCTCTAAAATGATGTTTGCAGACTAACCACTGGATAGTCTACCAGACTGAACCTATTGGTAAGTTTTAGGAGGCAACTGGATCAACTAGTGTTTAATACTCAGACTCCCTCCAGATAGTGACTGGAGGGAGTGTAAGTTGTGTGTATGCAGAAAGCATTTGAGGCCACATCATGAATGTAAGCCATATCAAAAAATTTTAACACTTCATATAACATGACCCTATCTTTTCTTACTACTAAATACATCATGACTAGCCAAACTAACATAACAAAGTTATTTGCAAAAAGATCTAAACCTCTCAAACACATCCTCATTCATTTCACAAATATACATGGTCTCAGTTCCAATCTCAACGATGTCCATTTCCACTTACAGTCCGCCAAGCCCCACTTACTTTTTGTGATAGAATCCCAGTTACCAGTTGATTAAACCACTGCTCATTTCAGTTGTCTTAATTATTTGCTGTACAATTATTTCATTTCAAAGTCAGTACTTATGCATATGTCTGCTCTGATATTCCCTGTCAGAGACAATTTCCTCCTTCCGATCTTCTCTGGATGAAAATCTCTCTACCCTGTTCTGTGAAATCACCTGTTGCCTCTATCGATCACCCAATTCCATTAATGACATGGAACTCTTTGAAGCTCAACTTTCTGCAATCCAACTTTCCTAACTGTGAGGTAATTTTCCTTGGCGATTTTAATGTTCATAACTCCAGTTATCTTCTGTTTTTTAGTCACATGTACCCAGTTGGTCGAGATGCTGAGGCTTTAGAAATTACTAATGATCCCACACAGATTGTTCATTTACCTACCAGAATACCAGACAATCCTAACTGAACAACCAACACTCTTGATCTTTTTCTCACAAACAACTCTTCCAAGCATAGTCAAGGTGAGTGGTCCTCTAGGCACCTCAGATCACAAATCAGCATCGGTCTCTTCTCTGATGAAGCTTTTCTCTTGTGGCCATTCTTGATCTTGTGTTGTTTGGCATTACAAGAATGCAAAATGGAATGATCTGTGAGATTTCTATTCTTCTTTTCCCTGATTGGATTACTGTTTTAAATCTTCTGGTGTCAATGTTTGCTCAGATCGTGTCAGTGAAATTATTCTTGTAGGGTTGAAATCCTTTATTCCACACTTTGCCATAAAATCTTGTCCTTTATCAAAACCTTACTTAGTTTTCTAATAAATGTGCTAAGGCTGTTCAAGATAAAAATGTTGCAAATTGCAATTGGCTTGCATCCAAATCTCCAGGTTCATTTTCTGCCTACACCAAAGCTTGCAACAATTGTAAAGCAATTGTTAATCTGCACAAACTAGATTTTGAACAGTGCTAAGAGTAGAAAACTTTTTTCTTGTCCAAATAGGAATCAAATGCTCTGGTCTTTGCCAAAGCTACTGGCCAAAACTTTTGTCCATCTATACTCCCAACTCTGTTAAAACCTGATGGTTTTAATTCCACCTCAGCTAAAGATAAAGCAGACCTGCTAGCATCCTACTTTTCTTGTAACTCTTTTTAGAAGAAAAGTAGTTGAAGAACTGTATGGTGGATTGCCATTCCACTAAAGGTTAAATAAAAGGTTGAAAGAAAGATTTTTGTATTATAATATTTTAATAATTATGTATATGTAACTCCAGGGGCTCACATCTGGTGAGTATGGGCTTGGCACACTCAGGGTCCTGAGCTGGATATCATCATTCTTCTCTTTTTGAGCGATTCCCTCCTACTGCTCTCTCTCTCTCTCTTTCTTAGGGTACTCAAATTTTTTTGGCTGGTACAGCATAAGCCTCAGGCTTCCTTGCACCATATTAACCTCAGAGGCTCGTGTCTGGTGAGTATAGGCTTGGCAAACCCAGGGTCTGAGCTGGATATCATCATTCTTCTCTTTCTTGGTGATCCCTCTCTCTCTCTCAGGGTAACTCGGGAATTTTTTTTTTTTTGGCTGGTGCAGCATAAGCCTCAGGCTTCCTTGTACCATATGGCTAATATGGCTAATAATAATATTTAACTTATGCTAATGTAAAGGAGACAAAACTTTCATTTAGAACTTTGATAGTAAAAAATCCAAAGTTGAAGTTTTTTTTCCCTGAGGCCACTTGGCAGATTTGTAGTTATGTTAATATAATTTTTAATAATGTTAATATAAATAAATCTTAAGTTTAATTTGTTAAAATATAAACATTTGTATCACTGATGAAGTTAGCCAGTGTATTGAGAGCTAACTTAATGACTTTAGGGCAAAGTCTAAGGCTGTGGAGCTATAAAACATAATTGTACATGTAGGGCTAGTTCAGAATGTACATAGCAATTGAGATAGCCAAGCTTGTCACTAAGTGCATAAATCTCAAATTGGGACAGCACTATGCTAAGAACTACCTTGGTATTGCACACCACACTCTTTAATAAATAAAAAGTACTGCTGAAATGGAGAAATATATTGCTGTTTATTTAAAATGAATATCATTCTCCATACTGTGGTTTCAGCCCTTTGTTGGGATCTCATCAGCGTGAAAGTAGGCATCATATAAGTGAACAATCTAATGATCCAATGATGAGAAATATCCACCATGTGAGATCCTTGATGGTGTAGGAAATTTTTAAAGTTAAAACAAAATCAAGTTACAATAATTATATAAAGCAGTTGAGCAAACTAAGTTTGCCACTAAGTGCATTGAGCTAACAGCCAATCTGCTAATTCTTTGAATTGTTTGGATGATCTGCTTTTCAGATAATCAATGACCCATTGTAACTGTCTTACTTTTCTTACCAGCCATAGTTAGAAATATTAAAATTTAAATGTCAAAAAATGTTAAGTGTACATAATTTATAATATACAACTTTTCTTCAGTTGCTAGAGTACTTAAAAGATGGTTTCTTCGTAATACAAGTGTGGGGAAAACAGAAGCCACGTAAATCAGCAATGGCTAAGGCAAAAGGAAGAAGCACTAAGCAAATGATTCAAGCAGACCTCCTCAATCAAACCAGCAAATTGATGAATGGTTTCAGAATTAATGGCAGAGTAAGAAGTAGTAGTTTTTAAACTTAAATTTAATACATTTTCATTATACTTTTTTAATTACAGAATAAATTGTTATTGTGATTTGTTATAATTGTGATAATTTTTTTGTTTTTATTAGTTGTCAAGCACATTGTGTGTGTCTCTCTCTCTGTTATGCAGATTTCTTGATAATTATACCCTTCTTATATTTTTATATAAATAACCTTTCATACCTTTCTATACATTAAAATAATTTTCCTCCTAGTGATATTTATTCAGCCAATGGGAGAAGAGGGTTTGTTTTGTTTGTTTGTTATTTGGTTTTTAGGAGTATTAGCAACTAAGGCCATATTGCTCCGGGAATATGCGGTGGTCATTCGCTGACCTTTCCGCATCCTCCGTATTTGGTGGTGATGGGCTTGAACCCTGGTCTAATCAAGAAGCGTGTGCTACGCACTGTTGCTCCTTCCCACCTGGCTATGGAGGCACCCGGGAGAAGAGGGATTCGGGTTACATGGAAATACGTAACAAATACTAAAATACATAACAGAAGCTTGTGGTAAAACAAGAGGGATTCGGGTTACATGGAAATACGTAACAAATACTAAAATATATAACAGAAGCTTGTGGTAAAACAAGCTTCTGTCTTAGTGTGGCCCTTCTAGATAAACCTCGTGCATGTGCTTTATCTAGCATGATCACGCGATACCATTCTTGATTTCCATATGTAACGTATTTATGTATTCATAGCTTCCAAAGAGAGACACACAGTATTGAAAGCTTCTCTAAGTATTTTATTTTATTTTATCAAAACAAGTGAGCGCAGTGAGCAGGGGGGGCAAAGCCCCCTAGTAGTCATTACAATGAGTTTGCCACTTGACACTTGTTTGGAGAAGTCTGAGTTCAAATCCCATCAGAGATTGGAAGAATTCTTAAAGGCCTTGTCAGTTGAGACCAGATTTGTACTTATGAACAGACATATGAGGCACTAGCCTCAGGCCTTACCATAGAGGGGGGCCCTTTCATGGTCTTTGTAATCTCACATTTTTAAAGCAATTTTTATTTAATGCCCTGATCTAAACTGGGGCCCACTTGTACCTACCATGTAAACAGACAGGTGAAAATTACTGAAAGTGAGGATGACTCATTTCTGCAAAAGAACAGGTTAATTTCCAGAATAGAGAAAAATCAATCTCCTAATTCTCTGATAGGGTGCAACAGTAGCACACAGGTTGACCATGGCGTATTATCCGCATCGAGAATATGCCTTAATCTTTTCCACTGGCTATGAACACAAGAAAGCAGTTGACCAGTGTGACTTCTCGGTACAGTATGTGGGAGTCGGTTGTAAATGTCTTATGGACACCACTAAATTGTGGAATGTCCCTTTAGTTCTTAATTCATGCATTCTACAGCAGCAGCTATATTGACTAAAGGCCAGAGGTGCAAAAAATGAATATCCATGTATCTGAAATCCGTTCATTATATGGAAATTTTATTCGTTCTACGGAGACCATTTTAATTGGACCACCTATAGATTTCAGAATCTATATAAGCTGAGATCCAATAACTGTGAAATTTAGTTTAATTTAGCAGTTAATAATGCAGCTAAAATATGAATCTGGAGCATCTAAATGAAAGAGGCAATGAGAAAAAGAAGACCAAATTCAAAAACAAAATAGATGAGTAAAAATAAATATTTTTTTTCTGAATATATATATATATATATATATGCAAGATTTTTTTTGGACTCTGGTATTTTTAAAGGGGGGGGGACTGCAAGAGCTTAGTGCCTTGGGCCTCGACAAGTGTAAGTACGGTCCTGGTTGAGACTGCAGTTAGCTAGTCTCGGATTGAAGGCCTTCTGTCCTTTCAGAAGGTCCTTTCAATCTGTTTGGTCTTTATTATGCATTATGTAAGGAAATGACAGTTTATTAATTTGGAAATGGTAGCACACCCAATCATAACAAACACAGTGGCCCTGGTTCTGACAGGCCCATTTTTTTTTTATTTCTGAAAAACATTTCTTTTTAAATTCTGCTTGTAGTATACTAATGCTTGACCTTTTCTTAACGAATTGCAATACATATTAAATGTAATACATTTATATTTTTAAATGAAAATTTAAAAATGTTCCTCTTTTTATACTTGTTATTTTCAACGTAAAATGCTCATGCACATATTAATATGCATTAAATGATAAATAATAACCAAGACAGGAAACCATTTTACATAATAGTTACACATGAAACAGAGAGTATTTAATTTCTTTAGCAGGAGCAGCAGCAGCATTCCAGTGACAGACATAAAGTAAAAAAAGTAAAGTGCAGCCATTATCAACCCACTGCAGGATGGAAGCCTCCTCAACAATTCATGCTGAGGGAAATGGACCATAATCTGCCACGCTGGTCCAGTGCAGGTTGGCAGATCGACCGTATTCAGCAGTCATACAGGGCTTGAAGCCCGGTCTACTCAAAGAGCGTGTGCTACTGCACTCCCGCTCCTGACCACTTGTTTATAACTGTCATGTGCTTCAGAGCTTTTCATTGATTGATAATTGCTCCATGCTATCTTTATTTTCTCTATTGAAAATAATTCTGTTTATATTCTGGCACAACTGCATACGTCAGAGGAGTTAACTACTAATCATTTGACAAGAATATGCAATTATTAACTACATTCTGAAGTCCCGTGGACTTGAACCATAGCTAATGCAAATGTGTGTGCTGTTGCACTACTGCATTGAACACTCACTGCATTCCTCATTTATTCACTTCAGTATCCTCCTTTTATTGTATTTTCTTAATGGTATATATGTATATATATTCATGGCTTTTGTGATAGTGGCTTTATAGTTATTCCATGATTCACCTGTATTCTCTGTCTCTCTCTCTCTCTCTCTCTCTCTCTTCACACTGTTTTCCCAGGTATTACAGAATAATTAGATCTTACTAATTTTAAAATTATCCAAAGTTACTAACACTGGTGGAAGAAACATTTCATTTTCAATACAGTCTCTGGGAAAACCTTGTGAGGGTTAGACTGGGTAGATAAGCTAGCTGAAGAGTGTGCCTTGCATGCCTAATGATTAGGAAATTGCTTTTTCAAAAATATGCAGCATCACTATGAAAATGTCATGGTTCATCATCATGCTAAAACAAAGCATCATGTTTTTTTAGTTCAGCAAAGTAGAATGAACTGTATGTTTTCTCAGTGATAACAGAACAGAACACGTTAACTTTGAATACATCAGGGATAGCCTTAATGTAGGTACAGAGATTTTCAATTCCACCTTTTGCCTGTTAACTTATGCCCTTCTACCTTTTGTCTGATTACTTATGAACAGGCATATAAGGCATTAGCCTCAGGCCTCACCATAGAGGGGAGAGCCTTGCGTGGCCTTTATAATCTCAAATTTTTAAAGCAATTGTTTTTTAATGCCCTGATCTAAACTGGGGCCCACTTGTACCTACCATGTAAACAGAGACAAGTGAAATTTACCGAAAGTGTGGATGACTCATTTCTGCGAAAGTAATTCAACCTTTCTGCTGTGATGAAACATTTGGTTTTTTGCTGAAACAAATTCTGACAAGTAGATGTTATCGTTAGTGTGCAAGTCTTTTATATGATAGCAAAATTCATAATGTTTCATTTTTTTGTTCCCTGTTATGTGGTGTGATATTTGAATATCTAAAACCCTTTCTTGGGTTGCAACATCATTTTCACTATTTCGTATGTATTTTATTTTTAAGGTCACTTATAACGATGTTCCTAAATACAAATTATTTAAAATTTTTCTGGTACATGCTGCCATCTCTTTTCTGTGTCTTCAACTAATTGTAGGTATATTTTATATTAGATAGCACAAAAAAATAGCTTTTAAAAATCAGAGAAGACTGTACCTGTTGACTTCAGTTGTCCTCTGGGCTTACAAAAGCTGACATTGAATAATTTCTATGGAATTTAGATCCCAAATTTGATAAAACTGAATCAAGTAATACATAGAATTATCATTAGTAGAGGCATATGGTGCAAGAAAGCAAGGCGCCTCCATAGCCAGGTGGGCAGGAGCAGCAGTGCGTAGCACAAGCTTCTTGATTAGACCGGGGTTCGAGCCCGTGCCCACCAAATACGGAGGATGTGGAAAGGTCAGGGAATGACCACCACATATCCCCGGAGCAATATGGCCTTAGTTGCTAATGCTCCTAAAAACCAAATAACAACAATAGCAAGAAAGCAAGCTTATATAGCATCAGCCAAAAAAAAAGAAAAAAAAAAAGAACCTTCCCATTTCACCCATCCATTCACTCCAAAAGTTTGTGTAGTTCAGCCTTGAATTTATTTAAGCTATCAACTTCCACAACGATAAATGGAAGATTGTTCCAGCAATCAACTACCCACTGGCTAAAGGCAAAAATCCGCACATCTATTCTATAACTGTCTATCTTCAATTTGAATTTATGCCCCCTCTGGTGCTGAATCTCAGCAAGCAGAAGAATAGATAGATGTAGAGGATATTTTTACTTTAAAAAAGTGATGTTTTATTCACAAATTTTTTATTTCAATTTTTTTTTTAAATTATGATTTTGATGTCAGGAAATAGTCAAAATGAGAACACATTTATGTACAAAGTTTTAATTTTTAAAAATTTCAAGAAAAATATTTACCACTAAGAACAAATCTCACCACAAGTGAGATTTTTCCTTGGTGGTGAAACCAAACAGTTTTAGTAGTGGTGAGATGCTTGTTTGGGTGGCTTCACCAAAATAGGCTCACCACTACTAAAATTCAATTTAAGGACCCAGCTATATGTAGCAAATAGCAGCTGAAGAGATTTAAGGGTAGACATTTATTGTCCATTGAAGATGGAAGGGTTAACTGCCAGTAGCTGGAACAAATCCTTTTTAATCCTTCTGATATTTTCTATATTAATATAGCTTGCTTTTCACTTTTATAGGTTTTTCTTAATAAATTTTTAAATGTCGGAAGATTGTTTTAATCATCCTGTACGGTATCATGTAAAATATTTCTATTATCAGCAGTGATTATTCATGCATTGAGAATTTGCATTGCACTAGGTGGCAATGATCACAGTGTACTGATGTGGGATTTATTCAAAGATTTAACTACATCAGGGGAAAAGGGAAAGATTTTTGCTTTTGTAGAGGTGACTACAGTGGTCTCAGACAGTTTTTAAATTCTATACAGTGGTACCAACTGATGATGTTACCAACAGTAAATTCTAAATGGGAAGCATTCAAGGAAGTAATCTTGGAAGCTACTAGGCTTTTTGTTCCAACTAAGAAATACTGTTCAAAGTTTAGGCCTAAATGGATGTCAGATGAACTAATGAGACTAGCATTAGCATTAGCATTAGTAGAGGCATTTGATGCAAGAAAGCAAGCTTATGCAGCATCAGCCAAAAAAAAAAAAAAAAAAAACAACCCACTTCCACTTCACCCCTCTGTTCGTTCCAAATACCTGTCCAGCTGAGCCTTAAACTTATTTAGGCTATCAACCTCCACCACAAGGGATGGAAGTCTGTTCCACCAACCAACCACCCGCTGACTAAAGGCAAATTTCCTCACGTCTATCCTACATCTGTCTTTCCTCAATTTGAATTTATGCCCTCTCAGGTGATTTTTCTGAGCTAGAGGAAGAATCCCATCAGCATTGAGCATGCTTAAACCATTCAAGGCTTTATACACCTCTATCAGATCACCTCGCTGGTGCCTAGTCTCCAGACACTGTAATTTGCAAAACTTAAGCCTTTCTTCATAAGAGCACCCCTTTGTTCCATTCACTAATCTTGTTGCCCTTCTCTGTACTCGTTCCAGCAGCTCTACATCCTTCTTGAAATGAGGCCTCCAGACCTGTATACAGTACTCTAGGTGTGGCCTGACCATTGCCTTATACAATGGAATAATCACCTCCTTATCCCTGCTGGAAAAATTCCTGTATATCATTGACAATACTCCATGAGCTACTCTTGCAGCCTGTCTGCACTGCTCAGAGAACTTCATATCTGCCTGCACAACCACCCCCAAGTCCCTTTCATTCTCTACCACTGTCAGTGTAGTACCACAGAGTTGATACGTTGCTCTGGGGTTGCTGTTTCCCATGTGTAGTACTTTACATTTGTCAATGTTAAACTTCATTGGCCACCTCTCAGCCCATCTGCTCAACCTTTCCAGATCCTGTTGCAGCAGCATAGTGTCAGTAGTGTCCTTGACAACCCTGCCAACCTTTGTATCATCTGCAAACTTGGACATTAAGCTTGATATACCATCATCAATATCATTTATAAATACAGAAAACAATAATGGACCCAACACTGAGCCCTGAGGGACTCCACTAATAACGTTAGTCCACGATGAGCAGTGTCCATTGATTACCACTCTCTGTCTTCTCCCCCTCAACCACCCCTTTATCCATAGCAGCAATTTGCCTCCAATGTCACACTGCTCCAATTTGTGTAGCAGTCTTCCATGTGCAACAGTATCAAAAGCCTTTCTAAGATCCAAGTATATAATATCAAAGTTATTCCCTGCATCCAGTTCTTTTGTGACTGCATCATAATATCCAATCAAGTTGGTTAGGCAAGACTTCCCCTTAACAAAACCATGCTGTGTCTGAGCTATAACTGAAGTCTTGTCTAAATGATCCTGCAGTGCTTCTTTAACCAGTGCCTCCATTAATTTTCCTGGAACAGAAGTTAAGCTCACAGGTCTATAATTACTTGTGTCAGCCTTTGATCCTCCTTTGTGAATTGGGGTCACATTTGCACATTTCCAGTCTATGGGTACCTCCCCTGAGTCCAAGGAAGCTCTCATAATTATGGCTAAGGGTTTGCTTACTTCCTTTGCTGCCTCCTTTAATATAACTGGATAGATCCCATCCACCCCGGGTGCCTTTCTTGTGTTTATCTTCAACAGTTTCTCCTCCACTTTACACCCAGTTATTTCAAGATTCTGTAGCTTACTGCTAGAGTTGAATACACCTCTGGCATTCCCCTTGCTGAATAACTCCTCATGTGTGAATGTCGATGCAAAATATTCATTTAGTTTGTTAGCTACCTGAGCAGGATCATCAACAGTTGACCCATCAATATCAAGTGGACCAATCTGATTCATCCCCTTCCTTCTAGAGTTAACATAAGTAAAGAACTCTTTGCTGTTTTTCTTTGCATCCCTTGCCAAGGATTTCTCGTAATCTGCCTTTGCCTGCCTAACCTCCTTTGTAACTTGGTTGCATATCAACTTGTATCTATCATAGGCTTCTGTGTCATGTGTTAATTTGTAAGTATCCCATGCATTTTTCTTCTCTGCCATATGCCTCATTAGTTCATCTGACATCCATTTTGGCCTAAACCTTGAACAATATTTCTTAGTTGGTATGTAAAGCCTAGTAACTTCCAAGATAAGTTCTTTGAATGCTTCCCATTTTGAATTTGCTGTTGGTAACATCATCAGTTGGTCCCACTGTATAGAATTTAAATACTGTCTCAGTCCATCGTAGTCGCCTTTACGGAAGCAATAACCCTTCCCTTTACCCCTAATGGTAGTTACCTCTTTGAGTAAATCCCACTTCAGCACACTGTGATCACTGCCACCTAGTGGTTTGTTTATCTGCAGATTCTTAATGCATGAAGAATCACTGCTGATAATCAAATCAAGAGTATTACTCACTCTAGTTGCCTCCCGAACATGCTGATGTAGAAAACAATCATCCAATAAATCCACAAAAGCCCTGCTAGTGTGTGAGTAACCAGCCCCCAAATTCCAGTCAATATCTGGGAAATTAAAATCTCCCATTATAAGACTCTCTGATTTACTGGCCCACTCTATTTCCCTGTACAGTTTCTTATTATACTCATCAGAGTCATTAGGCCTATAGCACACTCCTACTCTCAATTTTGATCTCCCAATGCTTATGTCACACCAAACTGACTCAACACTGCACTGTCCGGCGATGTCGACTGGCTTCACTTCCTTGGTTTTTATGTGTTTCTTAACTAATAGCATAACCCCTCCCCCCTTCCTATCCTTTCTGTAGACATTGGACTCCCCAAATTGCAGTTCTGCATCCCTTATATCTGTGTGACACCACGTCTCTGATATCCCAACAATATCTGCCTTTGATGTTTTGAGCAATACCTCAAATTCATCAAATTTATTTACTAAACTCCTAGCATTGGTGTACACGCAAGTATACCTGCACTTGTTTCTATTCTTAGCTACCCTAACACAACCCATGTGTTTACTTGTACCGCAATGGCTCCCAGCAGTCTCTGAAATACCATGCATCTTGTTTTCCAGGCTTCTGCTCATTCTAATAGAAGCAGTGCAAGAATCTCTTTCACCTCTGCCAGTGGCTACTGTCAATCTATTGGTCTTTGTCTCCCCCCAAGCTAGCAGTTTTCCGACCCACCTAACACTGCCTCGATAGCATCAGCAAATATTCTTGCACCCTTTCTATTTAAGTGTATCCCATCCCTGTAGAAGCAATCTCTCCTGTTAACAAGTACAGTCCAGGCTGAAAAAAATTCTACCCCTTGAGCCTTGCACAATCTTTCCAGGGCCGAATTGATCGACAAGGCTCTCATCATATACTCCCTCCTATCGTGTCTGGGCAGAATTGCAGACACTTTCAAATTCAACCCTAACTCTCGGCTTTTGTTCAACAGTGACCTGTACTTGTTAAGTAATTCTGCCGGTCTCCTACTCTTAATATTATTAGTGCCAACGTGTACAACTATATCACCTTTTGTGCCCTTACTAGTGACAAAGAAGAAAAATGCATGGGATGCATATAAATTCTCAGGAGACACAGAAGCCTATGGTAGATATAAGCTAGTCTGTAATCAAGTCACAAAGGAGTTAGGCAAGCAAAGGCTGATTACAAGAAATCCTTGGCAAAGGATGCAAAGAAAAAAAAGACTTCATTCTTTACTTATGTTTGTTCTAGATGGAAGGGGATGAATCAGGTTGGTCCACTTGATATCAATGATTTGACATTTGATGATCCTGCTCAGATAGCTGAAAAACCGAATGAGTATTTTGCATCTACATTCACACATCAGGAATTCTGTATGGGAGGAGAGGACAGAAGTTTGCTAAACTCTAACAGGGAGCTAAATGATTTTGTAATAACGAAGAGCAAAATGGAGGAGAAATTGTTGAAGTTAAGCATAAGAAAGGCACCTGAGGTGGATGGGATCTATACAGTTATATTAAAAGAAGTAAGCAAACCATGATTATGACAGCATCCTTGAACTCATGGGGTTTTGTCAAGGGGAGGTCCCCATGGACTGGAGATGTGCAAATGTTTCCCCAGTTCACAAAGGGTGATTAAAATGTGACACGAGTAATTACAGACCTGTTAGTTTAACTTCTGCTCTGGGAAAATAATGGAGTCACTGGTTAAAGAAGCACTTCAGGATCATTTAGACAAGACTGCAATTATAGTTCAGACAAAGCATGGGTTTGTTAAGGGGAAGTCTTGTGTGACCAAACTGATTGGATACTATAAAGTGGTCACAAAGGAACTGGATGCAAAAAATAATTTTGATATCATATATTGTGCTTGGATTTTAAGCTTTTGATACTGTTGTATATGGAAGACTATTGTACAAATTGGAGCAGTATAGCATTAAGGGCAAGTTGCTACTATGGATAAAGGGATGGTTGAGTGGGAGAAGACAGAGAGTGGTAATCAATGGATACTGTTCTTTGTGGACTAATGTTATTAGTGGAGTCCTCCAGGGTTCTGTGTTGGGCCCATTGTTGTTTTCTGTATTTATCAATGATATTGATGAAGGTTTATCAGGCTTAATGTCCAAATTTGCAGACAATATGAAGGTTGGTAGGGTTGTTAATGACAACACGTTCATTCAACAGGATCTAGAAAAGTTGAGCTGAGAGGTGGCAACTGAAGTTTAAGATCAATAAATGTAAAGCACTGCATGTGGGTAGCAGTAACCCCCAGAGTAACGTACCAGCTGTGTGGTAAATTAAGAAAAATACATTAAGAATTACGTTATGAAAAAGAACTGGGAGTAATTGTGCAGTCAGATATGAAGTTTTATCAGCAGTGCAGATGGACTGCAAGAGTGGCTCATGGGATTTTGTCAATGATATACATGAATTTTGCTAACAGGGATAAGGAGGTTATTATCCCTTTGTATAAGGCAATGGTCAGGCCATAACTTGAGTAATGCATACAGGTTTGGAGGTCTCATTTTAGGAAAGATGTAGAGCTGCTGGAATGAGTACAGAGAAGGGCAACAAGATTGGCGAGTGGAACAAAGAGTTGCTCTTAACAAGAAAGGCTTAAGTTCTGCAAATTGTTCCTGTGGAGACTAGGCATCTGCAAGGTGATCTATTTGAGGTGTATAAGGCCTTGAATGGTTTGAGCAAGCTCAATGCTGATGGATCCCTCCTCTTTCTCAAATTATGCACCTTAGGGGGCATAAATTCAAATTGAGGAAAGATAGTTGTAGAATAGATGTGTGGAAATTTGCCTTTAGCAAGCAGGTGGCTGATTGCTGGAACAAACTTCCATCTGTCATTGTGGAAGTTGATAGCTTAAATAAATTCAGGGTAGAACTAGACAAACTTTTGGAATGAATGGAAAGTGTTTTTTTTGTCTGATACTGTATAAGCTTGCTGTCTTGCACTGTATGCCTCTACTAATGCTAATGCTATTAAGTTTAAGATATGATTATTATTTTTAAAAAACTGCATTGCTTCTTTCTTATATTTGAATAATTTATTAACTCCATTTCAAAGCAAATATACTTTTTATAATAATGTCCATTCATAAATTGAATAGTTAACTTTTTTTATAACTAGAATGTGTATTATTTATATATAAATACAACCTATTATATGTATTCCTACATAGAATGTGGATCCAAACAAACAAAGCATGATTGTTGAATTGCTGCTGATGAAGAAACAACAAACACGACAGCAACAAAGACTTGTAAGTAGCCTTCCTAATTTCATTCCTTTTTAATAACATATAGCAACTTCTAATTTGGAAAGAATTTTTTAAATGTGAATAATTTTTCTGATATCGCTGTTCCTTCTCAATAACCAGAACAAGGATTTCTGTATAAATGAAAGTTTTAAAGGGTTTTGTTCTATCAAAAAGAATTTTTAATATGTGTGTGTGTGTCATGTTACATACGCTACTATCTAGCTTACCTTTTAGTAGCATTTGTGAAGTCTTACAAGTTGAAACTTGGACGTTTGCAGTTGCAAACGTTTGCAGTTGCTGTAGGACCCAATTCCCAAAGGTACCTGAAGTCGAGAAAGTTTTGAACTTGAAAAGGTTAAATTTTAATTATAACTTAAGTAACTTACAGCATAGCATAATTATTATTATCCAGAGTTACTGGGTGGTGACCTAAGTAATTAGGTCAGTGAAAGTTTAAATTTTTTATATATCACCTGGTTTTGGTGCATTATACCTGTAGTTGCTAATGCACCAATAAAAACCAACCACCAACCAACCAGAGTTACTGGTACAGGGAGAAGAAACACACCAGTGCCAGTAAAATATCCCAACAAGTTAGTGAAAAGCATCATTTTAGTTCGCAATAAATTACGGAAGTAGATGAAATGGCATCGTTCTTGTTACATCTCATATTGTAAACACCTTCATAATGAGTTTCCTGTCATTGCATTACCTCAAATAAACAATGCTTCCCTAGTAGATGACTAATAGTACTTATTCTCAGAGGATACCACCACCCAGACAGCACCATTTCGAAGCTTGTTGGCCTCTCATCGGTAGGCAGGTGGGTATCACTGGGGTACCCGGCTCTTAGCTGAATTGGGGCAAAACATGAAGAGCAGGCCAGCCAAGCCTTTCCAGAAGTCCTAACTTGGTTATTGAATGGAGTACCTTTCCATACACCAATTTCATTAGGATTTTTTCGTACACCACAGCTGTATCATGTAATTAATCAAGTTATTTATAACTCCCTTCAGGTTCATTCTTAGAAGTAATAACAATTCCTACTCTCCCTTCTTTTTGCACGCTTTAAGGACCTAACATACAAATGAAACAAATATTGACTCATTCTACTTTTGTGCTTAAAGTTTAGCAGACACTAGCTGCATGACAGCACTGTTCTAGATCAAATCTGGTATACATCAATTTACGGAATTTTGTAGACTTATTCCACATACCACAAAGACTTTGTTCAGCTTGTCTGATGTTTCCGCACTTATAAGATGCTATAAGTTTGGTGTATTAATAACATGTTACTGTTACTGCTGTTTGGTTTTTAGGAGCATTAGCAACTAAGGCCATATTGTTCCGGGGATATGCGGTGTTCATTCCCTGACCTTTCCGCATCCTCTGTATTTGGTGGTGACGGGCTCGAACCCCAGTCTAATCAAGAAGCATGTGCTATGCACTGCTGCTCCTTCCTACCTGGCTACGGAGGCGCCTTAATAACATGTGACAGTATATCCTTGACTGTATTGTGGAATTAAAAACATTAGGTGCCATTCTGAACATTGTGCTGTGACATAACATTGATTTATGAAATGTGAGCAATTCTTATGTGCAATGTAAATCAACAAATATTCATCCAATACAGACTGAAGGAAAAGCATCTCGACTGGGGAACCACACAAACACAAATTAATCAAAAGATACATCCATATATATATATATATATATATATATATATATATATATATATATATATATATATATATATATATATATATACACATATATATGGATTAAGGGTTAACTTACTAAATTGCACATGACCAATATAATGATGAAAAATGCAGTTCTGAAATAACATACATGTATTCCATAATGCTCTTAGTTGAAAGTATTTCAGAGGGGGGGGGGAACTATAAAAAAAAACAAAAATTTATTTAAAAATAAACATGGAATTGCAAACATTTAAAGGTGAATCAATGAAGGATTAAATAAATTGTCAACTCACTGCATTTGACATACTTTCAAGCAACATCCTTTGGATGCATTTTTTCCCCATATTCTAGTGTAATAACAAAATGAAATTAACACTTTCCTTACTTAGAGACTCGAAACTCCTGCACAACAGCCTAGCTGAACAAAAATTTCTATTTCTTTCACTGCTTTTGCCCATGGCTAGTACATAAAGTATACATTTGGCAATTCTTGATAGAAACTTGAATCCCTCTCCATGGTTCTTCCACCAATCAAGTAAGTTATGAAGTTTAACATTACCTACATCAATGTTCCTATATTTCTCAATTTCATCTTCCTAACTATTTGACTCTTTAGTTGCATCTTAAAACATGCTGAAATCCAAAATCTTCGGCTTCTTTCTTATGTTTTGGTCACTGTTGCTCCTGCTTCCCTTGCAAAGATTTCTTGATGTAATTGCAGTGGTTCAGAATTCTTTGTCACATTTAAACTTTCCTATTAAATTTTGCACATCACCTTTTGTTTCTTCTTATTCTTCACTTTAAAGCAGTTTAACCGGTGGAAATTTGGCCACAAGAACAATGTGACTCCATGCAATTTATGTGCTTTTAATTATTCATTGTCACAAGAGTGATTTTTTAATTCAGTCATTTCGTGCGTGTCTGAAATCAATTCAATCAAATCAATCAATTCTGAAATCTATTCAAGTGATTTAGTAAATTAATTCGTATTGGCAGAACAAATGGAAGTGTTGCATACATATCTGCTTCAAGTTGCAGTGAAGCTTCTTTGAATGGTATAAGAAAGTTTACCAACATCTTTAGGGTCTTATGGTGAATGTGAGATATTCTGTCTTTTTTTTTTTTGGTTTTCTATTAGAATGTTTTCAATATCTTGAATATCTTGATAATTAGCATCAAATGATTCATACATGTTTATTCTGCTATACCAACATGACTTGCACCCTTGATGAATGGTGGTTTTTGGATGATGTACAAGACCAGACTGTTTGAGGTATGTCACAATAATTTTAACCTCAAGTGTTAATAAGTTAACACAAAGTAAGTTTGTTTTCAGAAATTCCCTTTGAAGATGTTTCTTAGAATTGTACTGATCCACAACTGAAGGGTGCATACAATGTTAGCTCCTTGATACGCCTTAGCTGAAGACCTAATTTCACAAGCCTGTGATTCAACTCCTTTCTGTGGCAGTTTTACGATTGTCTGGAAACTTGCAAGAATAAAGTGAACAGTACTTTATTCTACAGCTTTCCGTTATCATCAATGTAGTGTAATGTTAGCGTTATGTAGGATATGTGCTTATAGTCATCTGTCCACATGTTGGTAGATGCACTACACTGATGTAGATCAATTAATGCCTGAATACTGGGACGAGTGTTTTGTGCAACTTTTCAGCTTCCTTTTGTGCACTGCAGGAAATTATAGTAGGATCTAGTAACACATCTCTAACATTAAGATTTCCCTGCAGTGACCCTACTTTAATTAAAAACTGGGACTACTCTCTATAAAGCCAAGCCAGTCACAATGTCAATGGGTCTAATATCTTTGTAATATAGTGAGACACAAGTTTTAGTCACTTCATCCTTTACTTTGTGTGGTACATGTGAAGAAGGTGGATGTAAGTATTTCTCTGTGCTACTATGCCCAGCATTTATTTTACAAGAATGCAGTTTCAGTTTTTTTGGCAGAGTAACCCCAGGGGCTCATATCTGGTGAGTATGGGCTTGGCACACCCAGAGTCCTGAGCTGGATATCATCATTCTTCTCTTTCTTGGTGATTCCCTTTTGATTCTCTCTCTCTCTCTCTCTCTCTCTCTCTCTCTCTCTCTCTCTCTCTCTCTCTCTCTCTCTCTCTCTCTCTCTCTCTCTCTCTCTCTCTCAGGGTAACTCGGGAAATTTTTTTTTTTTTTGGCTGGTGCAGCATAAGCCTCAGACTTCCTTGCACCATATAGCTAATAATAATAATAATAATAATAATAATAATAATAAAAGACAATAGCATTTTATGTGCTGAATGGCACCAATTTTCTCTTCAATAGCTGTATCTAGTATTTCATGAAATGATTTTCATACCTCACTTTTGGTATGTTTTTTCCCATAAAAATATATCACCACTTTTTAATTTCTGTTTGATTTTGTCAAAATTCATTTTGAAGGGTGTGCGTTCTTTTGCATATTTGAAAAAACAATTAAAAACTGAAACCTATTCATAAATATTGTTCTCATGCTCAATTGAAATGTTCCTGAATGTAAGTTCAGGCAACACAAGTGATCCAGAAATGATCCAGAAATTAAGTTGCCAAATGCAGTTAAATGTCTGTTTTCCCATAAAAGTCACTAAAACATATTTTATAGCATTAAAAATATATAGAAGTGACCTATACATAAAAGAAATCATCCACATTTCCTTCTGCTGCAACATGAGTCAGAGAATAATCAGATTGAACTGTTGTGAGTGTAACAGTAGTGGGTTAAGAACATATCACTATTGGGGTACTCTTAGGGACTCACATCTGGTGAGTCCCTAAGAGTACCCCAATAGGCTTGGCACACCCAGGGTCCTAGCTGGATATCACATTCTTCTCTTTCTTGACTCTTCACTCCTTTATACTTCTCTCTCTCTCTCTCTCTCTCAGGGTAACTCGGGAATTTTTTTTGGCTGGTGCAACATAAGCTTCAGGCTTCCTTGCATCATATGAATAATAATAATAATCAGTTCCTGGTATTTCATACAAACATCAGTTTGCTCTCAAACTTCTTAAAGCATTTCTAACTGTTTGCTGTTAACTCACTTTACAAATTCCCTACAATTTGCAACTTGTTGCCATAGCTGGAAATACTGTCAACTATGGCAGTTCATTCCAGCCTGTACATTTGAGAGTGCTACTTCTTCACTGCAATACCAAAGGAGAAAGGAAGACCTTATTACTATGCTAATTTGTTTCTGTTATGATACTCTCATTTCATGGCTAAAGCAGTTCAACTTGATTGCATTTCATTGTGAAAATTCCCCATTTCATCCACATTCAACACTTATTGTACTTAAGTGTTTTTCTGGTACAAATTGGATATTACTAGTCCATGCATTTTGTTCTTGACTGCAACACAAATAGTGCCAGGCAACTTTACATTCTGTGTTTTCTCAATCACAAGGTACTTGCTAATACAAATAACTTTTTTCTTTGGAATATAAAATGGCTTGGAGAAGCTTCAAATACTTATAACATTTCATAAACTTTTAACCCAAATATTCATAACTGTACCTGAACCCGAATGTTATTACTACTCAGTCTGACCCGAACCTGATTGTGATTTGTGCTACCAGGCCCAAACCTGGCCTGAAGGCCAGATCAGGGTTAAACCTGAGGGTCAAGCCCATACCCATGCAGCCTTCTAGTTGAAGCAACCAATAATTGTAATTCTGTCAGAAAAAGTATGTGGGGCTTGCAGACTGTAGGTGGAAATGGACATAGAGATTGGATCTAAGACCACATATATTTGTGAAATGAATGGGTTAGTTTTTTGGAGGTTTAGATCTTTTCACAGATAAGTTTGTTTTATAAATTTGACTATTCATAATGCATTTAGTAGATGAAGGAGAGGAAGACATGATGTATTAATTTAATGAAATTTTTGGATATGGCATACACATATAAAGGATATACCCAGCTCACTGACATAATGTGGACTCAAGTGCCCTCCTCCCACCTACACACTACTTGAACTCTCTCCGATCATCAGCTGGCAGAGTAGATGCAGCAAGATTATACACAGCTCAGCTGAATGCTTGCTACAAAGTTACAAATAGGTTCAGTCTGGCAGACTATCTAGTAGCCAGCCTGCAAAAACCATTATAGAGCTATACCTTCAAACTGTATGGAATATTGGATCTTGCCATGATGTCTATCATAATCACAAAAGACATCACTCATGATGGAAGAGATAGTGGTTGCCAAAGCTTTCCTCTGAAGATTAAAAGGATGGTATTTCCTGGTGACACAGAGGGGCAGTATTCTTCTACATGATGTGGATGCCACACCTCAACTCTCTCTTACATTGGTTGACACCTGGGTGATCACTTCCCATATACTAAGTGTAGAGTTTCAGGACTTGCAGAGCAGAGGATTTTGTTGTTGCAGAACAACTGGATTTCACTGAAATTCAGGCTACTTGACTCACAAGTGGCACCTAAATATCGGTTCTCTCAGTGTTTTGGACTTCCAGGTAGCAATCCCTAATCTGATGTATCTGGAGGAATGTCTGTGACAGGCCTCATGGACTAAACTGCTGTAGAATTAATATTGTTACTTTGTTATTGGGAATTATGACAAAAGTAGAGTTCTTTATTTACATGGAACTGGTATGTTATTTCTCATATGTTATTGATAAAATTAACTATGTTTTATCCTACACAACAGTTTATTTTGCATCAAGTAGTTTTCAATTTCACCGATCTGCTTAGCTAAAAGTTGAATAGAGGTTATAATGCATGCTGTTCAAATTCTCAAGTTAGTTGAGTATCGAATGTCAAATCTTGGGATCACCTTTACTGTACTGTTAAAAGCTAATTATTCATGACTTATTACCTTATTTACATTAAAGGCACATATTTCTAAAAACATTCTTATGTTTTTACATTGTATTGTGCTTTTAATAGGCTGATATATGTAATGCAATAATATGTGAGGGTGCATCAAATGTCTTGTTATCCCTAGTGAATTGCAGCATATACTAACAAAATTTTAAAAAAAAAATGAAATGAAGATGAAAGGTGTAAGTATCAGATCTTCCCATAAGTAATATAATTTTTTTCCCTATTTTCCTAAATAAAAATGCAACCACATTGTATTAAGTTCACAGATATGGTTCTCCATTTTTTGTTCTTCACCTTCATTTTCTCTGATTTACTGCTTCCTTCCTACAAATAATTTCAATGCCATGTTTATAAAATTCTTTTGGATTTGTACAAAGAATTCAGACAAGGTACTTTTGATGGCCTCAACACTTTAAAATAAAATAAAATAAATAAATAAATTTTCTGTTTATACTCCGGGACGACCAAATGGTCAGAGGAGTTCACAAGATAGAATACAAGAAACAACACCATATTCAGTAGTCACGGGCTTGAACCCCGGTCACTCAAGGCACATGTACTTATGCACCCGTGCGCCTGACCACCAGGCTACAGCAGCCTTTTTTAAAGTTATTTCCGTGAGGGTAGTCACAAATTTTCAAATAGGTGATAATCTGATGGTGCAAAATGTGAATACAGTGGATGTGGAATATTTTCAAACCAGCCTTCTTCACTTTGCCATACACAGTCCAAGTGTAATGAGAACATGAGTTATTCTGATGCAACAGAATCCTGCAAATAGTCAAATTGGAAGTTTTTTTTTTTTTTTTTTTTTTACAGTGCAGCACTCAAACTTTTGAATTGCTGATAGTTGACTTTTGGCTTTGATGGTTTTATTGGACTGCAACAGTTAAAAATGAATCACATCCTGAATATACCATTAATAGCTACAGCAGAAATTTTCTGGAGTGAAAACCACCTCTTGATTCTGATATATCAGATTCACTAGCATTAACACACTGTTAGCAGTGCTTAACATTGTGATAAAACACTCATTTTTCATCCTCCATACTGATTCATTTCAAAAATGACACTTGAAGTTCATGCAAATGCACTGAAGTACAAAGGTTTACCCAGTTTCTAGGATTATCAGGTGACATGTGGAACATACTTTATGGGTTTCAATATTTTTCCTAGCTGTCGCAAGTGATGAACAGCAATTTGGGAGGAACTGTGTGCAAGTTCCTCAACAAGTTATAATAGGATCTTCTTTGAATGTGGCTACCAACAGATTAACAGAAAAAGTAAAGATTAGTCCAAAATGCACTTCAGTGGTTAAGCTAGTCACGAATCTCTGGAACCACTAATGCCATTACCTCACTTCTTCGGTTTCTTCACCATATGCATCTTGAATGTTTTTCAATACATATTTTGCTTGCTTTTTTTGTGGCTGTAGTTTGGTATTCTCTTTCTTGAATTTATAATCCATGCACTATATGTCTAATGTATCTGATATCTTCCTCCCTCTTGATTTTCACATCTGAAAACAATGTTAACTCATTAAAACCTACACACAGACTGAAGACTAACTTCTACATGCCTCAGCAAACATTATTTCACTTGATTTGTATAGATATATATGCATAAATAAAACACAAGTTTCTCAAACCAACATTTTTAATAATGCAATATGGAACAAAATAAAACACTATTTATGGAATTGGCTGATAACTGATAATTATCATTATTACTGTTATGGGTACCATATTTTATTCAAGACAAAATTTAAGGACCAGTCAGGTTTTCACCTATAGCTTCTCATAGGAGTGGCCTGGATATGGGAAAAACATGAAGCACAGAAATCATGAAGGAAACAACACCGACACAACAGCAGAAACAAAACGGTACAGAGGGACTTTATTCAAAAATGGCAACACAGCACTGGCTGCCATGATACAGCTGCATCACTGCCAAAGATGGAACAAAGGGAAGAGGTGATCCTCAGTAGGAGATATGGCCACCCCTAATGTCGATGCAGGCTTTGCATCACCTGTCCATACTTAGAACAATGTTGTTGATAAGTTCTTGCGGTAACATCGTCCATTCTTCTGTCAGCACCATCTTCAGCTGGTGAACATTTTCTGGTGGATGTGGACATGCCGCTAGGTGTCTCCCCAGAGTGTCCCATATGTGTTCGATGAGATTTAGATCCCTGGAATGGGCAGGCCAATCCATATGAACAATGTCCTCACTTTCCAAAAGCATATTAACAGCTGCAATGTGATGGGATGTGGCATTATCATCCATAAACACGAACTCGGGGCCAATGGCAACTCGGAACAGATGCACACAGGGAAGGATTACCTCAGTACAGTAGCGTGCACCAGTTACAGTACCACCTTCCAGTATCTGGAGTTGTGTACGTCCATCTAAGATAATGCCTTCCCATACGAGAACACCTCGACTGCCGTATCGATCCCTTTCAGTGATGTTTGCGCGGGGGGTGATGCCATGTGCCAACCTCTCGCCAGATTAGATGACATCCAGAATCACTGCTGAGACTGAATCTACTCTCATCAGTAAAGAGTACCTTAAGTAGAGATTTTGTGGTTGTAACCTTTAGAAATAGTGTGTTGGTCCTTAAATTTTGCACACCAGTGTATAAGAATATTCAACATGCTTCTCAAGTGTCCAGACTGTTAATGAACAGTGTCCTGTTTTTTGCATAATAAACTGTGTTACCATACTCTGTGGGATACACACCAGTCTTTAGGGAATTATTGCACAAAGAGAGATCAAAATTCCCTGGTGACTAATTATGCTGCTGGAGTTACTGGGCTTTGTCTAATTCCTTTATCTTGAAACGTCTCATGCAGATATTTGTGGACACAAAAAACACAATAGACAGGAGCTCATTATGTTGTCCCTCCAGCCCTGTCTATATCTGACCAAGAAAATTTTAATTTTTCAATTGTGGAACAAACCAATCCCTGAACTTGGTCAAGCATAAATTTTGGGTTACTGGTCCTTAAAATAATATGGATCACTCAGTAGTGTAGCTACCCTTTTTCAGGCCTGGAGGCAATGAACATGTTCGGGCCCCTACTTAATTAATGAAAATTGCAAAAAGAGGAGACAGCCAAAGACGCTGGGCCCCTAAGGCGCTTCCGTAGCCAGGTGGGAAGGAGCAGCTGTGTGTAGCATACGCTTCTTGATTAGACCGGGGTTCGAGCCCGTCACCACCAAATACGGAGGATGCGGAAAGGTCAGGGAATGACCACCGCACCGGAGCAATATGGCCTTAGTTGCTAATGCTCCTAAAAACCAAATAACAACAACAACAACAAGCTGGGCCCCTAAAGGGCCCAGGCCTGGAGGCAATTGCCTTGTCTGCTTGCATGGTAGCTACGCCATTGGAACCACTCCAGATTGTACTATAATAAATAGCATTCTTTGGAGAACAAAATTTTAGTATATGGCAGGATTACAAGTACTTCAAGCAAACACTTGCATGTTTTGCAAATTACTGCAACTCAACTAATTGACAAGCAAGTTTTGAAGGATTTCAAATGATGATTACCCTTCACATATGTTCTTATCATTGTTTAGAGAATATTAAGTTCTAATGACTTTTCATGAAATAACTTTGTTAGATATTTTTAAACCAAGACAGTGACTTTTGCACATTGGAATGCACACTATTCCTGCTGTTTTGAAGGAAGGATATCTAGTCTTCTTCGTGTTCAAAATACAACTAGGGGAAAGCATCTTTTAATTCCATTGTAATGTTGTCATTTTTGGTGATGCTTCTTTGTTGAATTTTTGATATTTTTTATTATCATACTGATTCAGAGTTTTCATGGGCATGGATCATTACTATTCATTCTTCAGTACTGTATGAGCTGGTGTTAGTCTGCAAAAAATTTCAAGTATTTGCTAGAGTTTGATAAAAAAAGATATAAAGTAACAGGACACCTGGTGAATTATGTACTGTGTAGTTACTTTTTTATCCATTTTAGCCAGCATTTCAATTATCGAGAATCCTTCTGGTTCCATTTAAGGCAGCTAATTGAGATACTATAATGCCACAAGAAATTGCTGTAATTTGAGATATGCTGATGATGATAATACTAATGAAAAATAACCTGAACATTAATAGTAGTATCTAATATATATTAATATATATTTACAGGATAATATTGGACGACTTGTACAAACAGCTGAGGAACAAAGAATTCCAGATGTGCCTGTTCCACTAGTGAAAGAATTACTCCTTACTACCTCACCAGAAACTGCAGATCATCTGCTCTATAGGTTTCTGCCTCGTAAGTACAAAATTATCTTACTGTTATATTAATGTAATATATTAATATAAAGTATAAGAAATCTTGCCTCATTATGATATATGGTCACCTCACATGCTACTCACAATACATGTCATGATATTGATTCCGAAATCTGTGACAGTGTTCCTAATGTATGGGTAAAGGGCCAAACTTGTGCCAACTCAAATTCTGTATAGTGTTAAATTATTAGATAACAGAGCTGTAGTAGCTCAATGTATAATGTTAAAAAAAAAAAAAATTAAATGATTAAAAACATTGTCACAAACAAAGTCACAAAAGCAGGTTATTATATATGTGGTTCACTTTATCCAATGATAGTTCCAGTATTTTAGTTTTGTTTGTTGTCAACTAAATACTGCAGTTGCTCCAAAATAAGAAATATGCTTACTATCAAAAACTTAACATTAATACCACTGGGGCAAAAAAAAAATCACGTAGATCTTATTTAGTAAATTTATCCAACAGTATGTCATTCACAGAGGAATAATGATCTGAGCCCACTCCATCTCTTTGAACTGTTGAGCTCTATACAGTTTGCACTTTGTATTGTTGTGAGTTGTTCAATTATAAATAACTGACGTTCAGTGAGTTTTCAATATTAATTAATTGTTTAATTTTGGTGTCAGTATTTTTATAATTTTATAGGGTATCATATTGGGGTTGCAGGTTGAAAATCTTAATAATGTGATTGCTGTAGTAATGACACTGCAATAAAAGCAGATATTTCTGTTGTTATTTGTAAGAATCTAAAGGCAGAAATGTGTCTGCTTTTTTGTAGTCAAGTTATATTAAACCTTTGCTAAATAATGCAGAGAGAGAGGAGAGAGTATCAGTATCAGAATAATGGCATTATACCTGTGATGTACTTTTTCTACATTCAGGAAACTTTTTATGATATGGATTGCATCCTAGAAAGATTGAGAATCACTGATCTGTGTATCAGGATGGATATCACACTTAACAGTGTAATGTAGTTGCCAGTTCAGAAGTAGCTAAAGGTTCAGAATTATGTAACAGAATATTAAATTCAAGAATTATTCCATAATTTCATTATGGGGATCATGATGAGGTGTAGACTAGGGATATCAAACCAGTTAACCAGTTATTTGGGCAGATTTATAACTATTCAATAACTGGTTATTAATGTCCGGTAACCGGTTATTTCCTTTTTTTGGTGTGTTATAAAATTTGAATGATACTCTACTGCATAATTGACAAAATTGTAGTTTTTGATAACATAATTTTCTGAAAGAGTGCATATGTTATGTTATACTGTCGTTCAATGCTACAAGCATTGCTGTCGTGTTTCACTATCTTTTAAGAGATAATAAATAAAAAATAAGTAATTGAATGACAGCGAATATTTATACACAAAAATAGATCTAAAATCATTTCTTTGTTTTATATTTATAATGATATGATTTGTTTTTATCATATGACAGTGGTGTTGTTTTATTATCAAGTACATAATAAATTTATTAGATATTTTGACTGCAGTGAATTTGTTTGCATATCGCAACAAGATCATTTATTAGTCCTTGATTATTTTCCATTTAATTTTTTTGGAACAGAGTTTCAATTTATATCAGACTTATATTTTATTATATTAATTTCTTTAAAATTATTTTAGGGGTTTTTCAAGATGAATTCAAAGAAATATATATATATATATATATAGATAGAGATATATATATATATATATATATATATATATATATATAGATATAGATATATATATATATCTAATATTAAAAAAAATATATGTTATATGATAGTTATTACAATTATATAACTATAAATAAAATTACAATTCATAATACAAATTATATATACGAGGGGTTTCCGAAAAGTAAGGTAACACATTTTCTCTCTCGATGATATTTAATAATACGAAGTTGAAATTACATACCAAGAAATAAGTGAACATGCACTACTTCTCCACAAAGTCTCCAGTTTTATTGATGCACTTGTCCCAATGATGGATCAGTTTATCAACACCAGTACTGAAGAAGTCTGTGCCCACACACAGTAATCAACATCGCACTGCCTGATGAACTTCCTCATCTGTGGTGAAATGCTTTTTTGTTTTTTTCAGAGAGCCGAACAAATGGAAGTCTGAAGGCGCTGTCTGGGCTGTAGGGAGATGTGACAGAGTTTTCCAATGATTACGGAGCAACCACTCACGAGTGGTGTGGGCAATGCATGGAGTTGCATTGTCGTGCAAAAAAAAATCATGCCACTTGTCAGGAGTCCTGGTCGTTTGTGTCAAATGTTGGCTTTCAGTCTTTCCAACATTGAATAGTAAAGCTGCGCGTTGATTGTCCCCCCCCCTTCGGCAAGAAATCCACCAACAGAATGCCTTGGTGATCCCAGAACACTGTGGCCATAATGTCGATCATCAATGTCAACACGGCCCGCTTTAAATTCATTGCACCAAAAACACACCTGCTTCTTTGTCATCACCTTTTTTTCATGCATAGCAACCAGTTCACAGTGAATGTTACTTGGTGAAGATCCTTTTGCCTGCAAAAAGCGAATAACTTCACAAACACAAGGGATGCAAAGAAAAACAGCAAAGAGTTCTTTACTTATGTAAACTCTAGAAGGAAGGGGATGAATCAGATTGGTCCAGTTGATATCGATGGGTCAACTGTTGATGATCCTGCTCAGGTAGCTAACAAACTGAATGAATATTTTGCATCGACATTCACACATGAGGAGTTATTCAGTGAGGGGAATGCCAGAGGTGTATTCAACTCTGGCAGTAAGCTAGAGAATCTTGTAATAAATGAAAGTAAAATGGAGGAGAAATTGTTGAAGATAAATACAAGAAAGGCACCTGGGGTGGATGGGATCTATCCAGTTATATTAAAGGAGGCAGCAAAGGAAGTAAGCAAACCCTTAGCCATAATTATGAGAGCTTTCTTGGACTCAGGGGAAGTACCCATGGACTGGAGATGTGCAAATGTGACCCCAATTCACAAAGGAGGATCAAAGGGCGACACAAGTAATTATAGACCTGTTAGTTTAACTTCTGTTCCTGGAAAATTAATGGAGGCACTGGTTAAAGAAGCACTGCAGGATCATCTAGACAAGACTTCAGTTATAGCTCAGACACAGCATGGTTTTGTTAAGGGGAAGTCTTGCCTGACCAATTTGATTGGGTACTATGATGCAGTCACAAAAGAACTGGATGCAGGGAATAACTTTGATATTATATACTTGGATCTTAGAAAGGCTTTTGATACTGTTGCACATGGAAGACTGCTGCACAAATTGGAGCAGTGTGGCATTGGAGGCAAATTGCTGCTATGGATAAAGGAGTGGTTGAGGGGGAGAAGACAGAGAGTGGTAATCAATGGACACTGCTCATCATGGACTAATGTTATTAGTGGAGTCCCTCAGGGCTCAGTATTGGGTTCATTATTGTTTTCTGTATTTATAAATGATATTGATGATGGTATATCAAGCTTAATGTCCAAGTTTGGAGACGATATGAAGGTTGGCAGGATTGTCAAGGACACTACTGACACTATGCTACTGCAACAGGATCTGGAAAGGTTGAGCAGATGGGCTGAGAGGTGGCAAATGAAGTTTAACATTGACAAATGTAAAGTACTGCATATGGGAAACAGCAACCCCAGAGCAACATATCAACTCTGTGTTACTATACTGACAGTGGTAGAGAATGAAAGGGACCTGGGGGTGGTTGTCCAGGCAGATATGAAGTTTTCTGAGCAGTGCAGATGGGCTGCAAGAGTAGCTCATGGTGTATTGTTGATGATATACAGGAATTTTTCCAGCAGGGATAAGGAGGTGATTATTCCATTGTATAAGGCAATGGTCAGGCCACACCTAGAGTACTGTATACAGGTCTGGAGGCCTCATTTCAGGAAGGATGTAGAGATGCTGGAACGAGTACAGAGAAGGGCAACAAGATTAGTGAATGGAACAAAGGGGTGCTCTTACAAAGAAAGGCTTAAGTTTTGCAAATTACAGTGTCTGGAGACTAGGCACCGGTGAGGTGATCTGATAGAGGTGTATAAAGCCTTGAATGGTTTGAACATGCTCAATGCTGATGGGATTCTTCCTCTTGCTCAGAATAATCACCTGAGAGGGCATAAATTCAAATTGAGAAAAGACAGATGTAGGACAGACGTGAGGAAATTTGCCTTTAGCCAGCGGGTGGTTGGTTGGTGGAATAGACTTCCATCCCTTGTCGTGGAAGTTGATAGCCTAAATAAGTTTAAGGCTCAGCTGGACAGGTATTTCGAACGAACAGAGGGGTGAAGTGGAAGTGGTTATTTTTTATTTATTTTATTTATTGTATTTATTTATTTTTTGGCTGATGCTGCATAAGCTTGCTTTCTTGCATCAAATGCCTCTACTAATGCTAACACCTGTTTTGGACCACACTCGCATGGTAGCCGCCATTTTGCAACTGGAATCTGCTGTGAGGCGACAGTACCACAACACTGCACTAGCGGTTTTTTTAAAAGTTATTAATGGGTCTATCTGTCCACCGTGTTTCATCTCATTCCCTTTCACCATTATTAAGAAAAAAAATGTGTTACCTTACTTTTGTGTTACCTTACTTAATATAATAATTTTATTCTTTATATAAAGGTATTAAATAAACATCAATTATAGATCCTCACAAAATTAAAAAGATACTGTACATCTTTTTATATTGAAATAAATATATACATCTAAAAAAATAAGTTTAAGTAACTTAAACCCAAATTACGTGGCACTCCTGGAATGTTGTTGTGGCACCCTAAGGTGCCGCAGCACCCCAATTGAAAACCACTGATTTTATGTATGAGAAGGATGAAGAGTGAAAGGAATAATGAATTATTTTTTATTGCTATAAAATTATTCATTAAAAGAATTAAGTAGTTATAAATTATCAATCAGTGAAACATGCTATGCTTGCAGGTGACCCAACACCTTTAACACCTAATCATGATCAGCCACTATCACCAGAAAGTATGAGAGAAGAAAGAAGAACACCACGAACACCACTGGGATCTGATGAAGAAGAGGATGAAGAGGATGAGGATCAGTATGAGGATGATGAAGATGATGATAAATATAGAAAGAAAAAACAAAAACGGAAAGGAAGTGGTGATGATGACGACGACGACGATGATGATGAATATGACGAGTATGACGAGAACAACAGAGCTAAAGATTCCTCATCATGCACAATATTGTGATAACATACCTGTAAGCAAAATAATAGATCTGCTTTGGAATAGCAAAGATTTGGTTTGGTTTGGTTTTGATTTTATTGGCGCATTAGCTACTAAGGCTATAATGCGCCGAATAGCAAAGGAGATATTCTAAAAATGTAAATAGTCAATTTATTACTGGAAATTATTTTAAAAGGAACTGCTACTTCATTTGAAGTGAACCTGCTCAAAAATGTATAAAGAAAAAAATATTTAAGCTCATTTAAGGTTGCCATATAAAATGTAAATAATGTTCTCACATAATGTGATATGAATATTAATCCCAAATTTTAATCAAGTTACACATATATAAATATGCCAATAATTGTACAGAAACAAATATTTAGTGAATTTGATGAGGTCATTCTTCCTAGAGATAAGAATGACCTCAACATTGGTTACTAATCTTCCATTGCTGATCAGTGTATGTAAAATCAAGTGAATGTGTAGATGTGTCATGCTTATTGCTCTACAATATATGTAATTTGTAATTTAAGAGAAAGGATGTAAAGTATTTTGATGAAAAGTAGAAAATACAAGATAGACTTAACATACATTATAGCCATAAGATTATGCAGGATTAGGAAACCATTAATTATGCTGGTCATAAATTTCTAAAGCTTTTACCCAGCTAGCCATTCATGCCATCAAGGTAGTTGCATTTTATAGATAGTTGGATAAAAAAATTTATATGGCTAAGACTTTATATATGCATAACAAACACGTTTTCTTAATCGACCTTTAACTCTCTGATTAGTTCAATTGCACATAACATTCTCACTTGACTAACTATAAATAAGTGCCTTTGACAGTGAGAATTACAAATGAAAGACGTTCCGTTAATTTTTTTTTTTGTACTTGTGAAAACTTATTCGGTAAATATTAGTAAAGGACTGTGGGCAGATTTTTATCCCAAACTTAAGGCTAGTAATGTGAAAACACAGCACAGCAAAGATGCCTCTGTTTCTGTACAAGAAGTTTTTAATTAAACAACAAAATATAAACATAAATTTTATGGTTAGGATTGGCACTTTTGTTTCACACTTGAACATCACATAGCAGATTTTTCAAACAGAGAACAGAAGTTGTACCAATAACAGATGTACAGAGTATTGCATTATGATGTACAATAAAACCTTATTTTAATGATATATATGGGACTAAAGCCTGTTCATTAATGCCAACTGTTCGTTAAACTGTGTATAATGTTGCTAGAATGTTATTGGAAAAAACTGCTGTACTGTACTACGAAATAAACAATATCACAAATAATGTTATAATACTGTATTTTAACTGTACTTACCAGCTGAATGGAGTAAAAGCACTTGAAAGAAATTTTGCCTTTTTGTGTAGTGACAGCTCTGGCTAAAGCCTATCCAAAGTCTGAAGGACTCTTAAGTACACTCTCTGGAGGTAGACATGATGAGAGTGAAGGTAATCAATCCAGGCTATCAAGCTCTCTCTCTCTCTCTCTCTCTATTGATGTGAACCTTGCAAAGGCATGTAAGCTTCAGCTGGGTTTCTGATGATGCCTTCAAATCTCCCCAAGAGTCTTTAAAGTTGTATTATTCAATCTGAAGACAAACTAATGAAGTTTATTTTGTATCCAATGGCTCCATGACCTTTGACTTGAAGATGGTGCAGTAATAAGAAAATGTAAACAAATTAAAATGAAAAGCAAACTTATGAGACCAAAATGTCTTGTAACATGTACTGGATACTTGCCTACATCAGTTGCTTCATAACAGCTGAAATTGTAAGCACAAGTTAGGTACAGTATTTCAAAAGGGTATTTCAATTGTCTTTATGACATTGAAATAACTTTTTTTGAGATTTTGGATTTTCTGTCTGATTATCTAATACTTTATTGAAAACAAAAGTAAAGCAAGCCTTCTCATTAGCTGTGAATTAAATCTGCTTTACTATTAAAATATTTTAAATGAGAGTAAATATCATCAGAACAAGACAAGATGCATAACATGCTACAGACAAGTTGCATACTACTTCGATCACATCATGGGATGTGATTGAGGTCACTCTAGATCTATAATAGAATTTCTTAGTCTACTCATTAATCACATATCTGTATATAGATACTACTGGAAAATCATGCAAGGTTTGTTCAGAAAATTTAGTGAAGTTGCAAAAAATTAATTTTATTCAATGATAAATATTTTCATTGTTAATATTCTTCAATATAATCTTCTTCTGCAGCCAAACTTATTCCATCATCCCTACCATTGATCAACATCTTTGGAATTCTTTTCTGAATGCATTTGGAAAGCCTGTCATGTCTGATAGAACGTCTCGAATTAGCTCAAATCATGTTTCTTTCATGTTCTATTTTAATTTTATGAATGGCCAAAAGTGGCACAGTACCAGATCAGATGAATAAGGTGGGTGCGGCACAATAGAAATGTTTATGTTGGTCAAAAATTGCTGGAAAGTGAGTGGCATGTTCACGTTATTGTGGCGAAGGAGTCAACCATTTAACAGTATCACCTTGGGGAATAAATTCTAATAATACCATCCCCTTGGTGTCAAAAAATCCAATCAGCATGACCTTCACATGTAACTTTGACTGTTGTGCCTTTTTTGCCCTTATTGGTGGCATTTTCCATTGCAACCTTTGAACCTTAGTCTTTGGCTCACATAATATACACCAAAGACTCATTACCTGTTGTAATTTTTATTAAAAATGCAGGATCTGACACAGTCTGCTTGAACAAATTTCTCATTTTCAGTACATTGTAGCAGGGTGCTTAATGATTTTGTAATAACTGAGAGCAAAGTGGAGGAGAAATTGTTGAAGTTAAACATAAGAAAGGCACCTGGGGTGGATGGGATCTATCCAGTTATATTAAAGGAGGTGGCAAAGGAAGTAAGCAAACCCTTAGCCATAATTATGAGAGCGTCCTTGGACTCAGGAGAGGTCCCCACAGACTGGAGATGTGTAAATGTATCCCTAATTCACAAAGGGGCATCGAAGGGTGATACGAGTAATTACAGACCAGTTAGTTTAACTTCTGTTCTGGGTAAAATAATGGAGTCACTGGTTAAAGATGCATTGCAGGATCATCTAGACAAGACTGCAACAATAATTCAGACACAGCATGAGTTTGTTAAGGGAAAGTCTTATCTGACAAATTTGATAGGATATTATGATGTGGTTACAAAGGAACTGGATGCAAAAAATAATTTTTATATCATATATTTGGATTTCAGGGAAGCTTTTGACACTGTTGCGCATGCAAGACTACTGTACAAATTGGAGCAGAATGGTATTAAGGGTAAATTGCTACAATGGATAAAAGGATGGTTGAGTGAGAGAAGACAGAGCGTGGTAATCAATGGGTGCTGCTCTTCGTGGATTAATGTTATTAGCGGAGTCCCACAGGGTTTGGTGTTGTTTGGTGTCCACTGTTGTTTTTGTATATTTATCAATGATACTGATGAAGGTATATCAGACTTAGTGTCAAAGTTTGCAGATGATACAAAGGTTGGCAGGGTTGTTAATGACCGTAATGGCAGTGTGCTACTGCAACAGATCTAGAAAATTTGGGCAGATGGGCTGAGAAATGGCAACTGAAGTTTAACCTTGACAAATGCAAAGTACTGCATATGGGTAGAAGTAACCCCAGAGAAATATACCAACTGTGTGGTACTACACTTAAGGTGGTAGAAAATGAAAAAGACCTAGGAGTAATTGTGCAGTCAGATATGAAGTTTTCTGAGCAATGCAGACAGGCTGCCAGGGCTGGTCATGGAGTTTTGTCAATGATATATAGGAATTTTGCTAGCAGGGAAAAGGAGGTGATTGTCCCTCTGTATAAGTAATGGTCAGGCCACACCTTGAGTACTGTGTGCAGGTCTGGAGGCCTCATTTTAGGAAGGATGTAGATTTGGTTGAGTGTGTACAGAGAAGGGCAACAAGATTGGTGAGGGGAATGAAGGGATTCTCTTACCAAGAGAGGCTTAAGTTGTGCAAATTGAAATGGCTGGAGACTAGGCACCTGCGCAGTGATCTGATTGAGGTGTATAAGGCCTTGAATGGGTTGAGCATGCTGAATTCTGAAGGGATTCTTCCACTTGTTCAGATTATGAACCTAAGGGGGACTTAAATTCAAATTAAGGAAAGACAGATGTAGAATAGATGTGCGGAAATTTGCCTTTAGCCAGCGGGTAGTTAATTGCTGGAACAAACAAACTTCCATCTGTCATTGTGGAAGTTGGTAGGTTAAATAAATTTAAGGAGGAACTGGACAAACATTTAGAGGGAATGGTTGTGCGAATTTTTTTTTTTTTTTTGGCTGATGCTGCATAAGCTGATACACTTGCTTTCTTGCATCACATGCCACTACTACTACTACATGTACCAAATGAGAAAAACACGCATTCACCAAAGACTCATAACCTGTTGTAATTTTTATTAAAAATGCAGGATCTGACACAGTCTGCTTGAACAAATTCTCTCATTTTCAGTACATGCACGAAATGAGAAAAACAAGCATTCATTCAAAGTATCTTTCTCCTAGACTTGGTGTGCACATGCCCAAAAGATGCCATTATGAGCCTTGCTAACAATCTTTTAGCTAATGCTATGCATCAATAATTATAAGATCATTCACACTTCTGAACCTTAATTAAACCTTGTATATATTTTAATTATTTAATATAAATAACAAATCACAGACCACTAGTTTTTCAATTGGTCCATGAACACAGACAGTTGTAGAGATCTAATAAACTTCCACAAAATGGCCCAAGATGCTGATGCATCCTAAGATCAACAACAATCAGCTTCCCTTTGGTTGTATAAAATAGTACATACAAACCAACAAGACCTACATACCTCGAAACCTGTACTGACATCAGATGGAATATTATGGTATTCTTTCAATATTAATTAAAACCTTCTAAGGTGAACTTTAGTTAAATTTCTCAGAGAATAGCTAATCCTCAATTTGAAGTTACTCAAGGCATTAAAAATCCTTATTCTGCTTCTTAGTATTAATTAAATATGCTGTTTTGTTATGCTTAATATTAAATATGCTGTTTGTAAGCTGTTTTGAAAATATATGGAGAAATTATGATTTCTGCCATTCAATATACATAAAACTCATCAGTGAAAGAGCCGACCGGGCTAGCCGGGTGGGTAAAGTGCCTACCTAGCAACCCAAAGGTCGCTGGTTTGATTCCCGCCTTGGGCTTGGATCAAAGTACTGCAAAAACCTTGGGAGGTGCATTTTGGCCACAGAAGCCTATGCACCAACAACTACCAAAAACAAAATCAGTGAAAGAAATCCATAAAAACATGAATAACATTTTGGATGAAAGAGTTCAGTCATGTGCAACCATCAAAATAAGAAGTGGAATTTAAATATGGCAAAACGTTGACTAAAGTTAACTTTCTCAAATGATCTTGTTACCATACCCATTGAGAAAATGTTCCATAAAGACTTGATTGATACTTTGGATGAAAGAATTCAATCATGTGCAACCATCCAAAAGCAGGATGGTTGCACATGATTGAATTTCATGTGCAACCATCAGAATTTGAATGTGATAGAACCCTAACTAAAGATAGCCTTCCTACTGTATTAGAGCCTCACTCCCATGGCCATTCTCACCCTTGTGTCATTTGACATTGTTTTTTTTCTTCGTTGGATTTGTTTTAAATCTGAACCTAATATTTTCATTTCATTTTCAATGAGATGAAATCCTTTCTCATTCCTTCCTCAACTTCTATTTTTAACCTAAATCATAGTTTTCCAATAAATGTGCTGTGACTGTTCAAGATAAGAATACAGCATATCACAATTGGATTGTATACAAATCTCCATATTCACTTTCTGTACATGCTTAAGTTCACAACAGTTCTAAACAAGTTATAAGTCTCAACTCAATTTTAAAAAAAGCTAAAATTAGGAAACTTGCTTCTTACCCAATAGTATTTGAGCTTTCCAGTCTCTTTTCAAAGCTATTGGCTACAGCTTCTGTCCATCCATACTTTCACCTCTATTACATCTTGATGGCTCTATATTGTATCTACATCTAAAGTAAAGCTGACTTATTAGCACCCTACTTTTCGTCAAAATCTTGGTAAATTTCTTCCTATCATACTGAACACATACTGTTTGAACCATTCAATGCCTTCCATGGTTCCCACAGTATGACAGAAGAAACTCCAACAACCTTGATGCCAAGAAGTCCTCAGATACTGATGATATTTCTCCAGAGTTAGTTCCTGTTTTGTTTCACCTTTTTACACTCTCATCTGTTTTTCCTTCAGTGTTTAAGTTTGCTAATATTTAGCCAATTCCTAAAAAGGGTGGCAGATCCCTCATTCTAATTATTGTACTGTTGTTTGTTATTTGGTTTTAGGAGCATTAGCAACTAAGGCCATATTGCTACGGGAATATGCGGTGGTCATTCCCTGACCTTCCCGCATCCTCTGTATTTGGTGGTCACAGGCTCGAACCCTGGTCTAATCAAGAAGCGTGTGCTATGCACTGCCGCTCCTGCCCACGGAGGCGCCAGTTATTGTACTGCTGTACTTGACATAATTTTTTCCAAAGTAATGAAGAAATCCATTAACTGCCAAACCTTATCTTGAAACCTTCCAGCTAATGATTTTCACTAACGGAGCAGTGCAGATGGAATCCATATTGGCAGTTGATAACGGATTTCTCCATTACTTTGGAAAGAACTGCGGAAAGCACAGCAGTAGAATAATTGGAAGGAAGAGATTTGTCATCCTTTTTATATGTGATCTCGGAGATATCCTATTACTCATCTTTGGACAAACTCCATGGAAATGTCTGGAGTAACTCAAACACTTGCTCTCAATATTTCTAAGGCTTTTTGTTGTGTTTGAAATTTTTGTTTTAAAATTTTTAGAGCTTAGCATGAAAAGCATAAAGATCTAAACAATCTGTAAGATATCAATCTTATCAATCTTAAGGTAAATTTTATTGGAATCATGTGGCAAAACTAGTTAGGTTCGTGGTAAGGGTATACATAGGCAGGGTGGCGTGAGAAAGGAGTCTTGACACAGCCACCTGTAGAAACACAAACCCATGCGATGGAGGGGGGCGCCACCCCATAAGGGATAAATAACAGGGGAGAATGACACGCTGGACAGAAGTAAGGGACCAGTTTGGACATAAATTTTGAGTTTTGGTATGGGTTGCAACAGGAATTTAGGAACGTCACTAATTAAAATATATGATTTCCAGGGGAATATTTGAAGATAGCTTAAACGAAAAGAGAAAAGAAGAAGAGAAAATGAACAAGAGTCGGCACTAAGGACCCCAGGTGGCCCTACCCAAAAACAGAAATTTAAACCTTCCGTGAGAAAGGGGACGAATCTGGGATATCTACTGTTTGGACTGTAAAATGAAGAGTTGGTGAATGAGGGGTGATAGAATATTTTGGAACTTGTTTAGGATTGGCGGAAAAGAAGTGGAAAGTTAGTAAGTGAGCAAGAGCTAAAATTATAGTGTGCAAAAAAAGAGGGGAGTATGACACGTGGTTGAAGCAGTGAGCAGAATTTTGAGAAATGTCAGGGTGTGAGGGAAAGTGTGTGAACGTGGAGGAGGGGAGTTGGTTAAAAGTTCATTAAAAAAGTAAGGAAAGAAGAAGAAAGAAAATATAGATGGATTCACCGAGGAAAGTGGCAACATCCTCGAAAAAGACAGGTCTGAGGAGCCTGAACTGTTAATAGTTATTAACCAAGCCATTAATCCCAACTCATTGCTGTACTGAAGGTATGAAGGAACTGTGAACGGGTGAAAAACAGAGAGTTCAGTTGGAACTCTCACAAATACGAAGGAAAAGATAGTAAGAGAGGAGTCAAAACCAAGTTGGGATCTGCCAAAGCTAGGATGTCAGACCCAGACAGCCAAGAGACCAAGGAATGTCAAAGGCCGGAGTCAAGAGGGAACAGCCCTAGTAAGCAGGAAGAAAGAGCCCTAAGTTCGTGTTAGAAGTGGGAGACTCCTACGTAGAAGAGTACAGAAGTAAGTGAGAAATTATATTAAGTATATGTTAAGTTAAGGAAAGGACTGTAGTACAATAGAAGTGAAATTAATAAGAAAAGATATTATTAGGGAGTGAAACTAAGGATAAATCCACACTGGGGAGGATATTGATGACTAGATCATTTATACTAGTATAGGGTAAGGAGTAGTGTAATAAGGGGAAAGAGGTTGTTAAAATAAGAAGGTAGATGGAAGGATTGATAGTAAGAATAAGAGGTGTTAAGGAGAGAGGGATAAATTTATGTGCATAGGATAACTTTAAGAGTGTTTCTGTATATATATTGCTGTGGTAAGGACAGATAAGGTTTTATGAATGTCGGAAAATTATGTATCAATAATATACCTGAAAATTAATAATAAGAAAGGTAATTAATACATTAGGAGTATATTGGAAGTGTATCGTAATAGGAAGGGTGAATATGATGTGATGAACCAAAGAATGCAACTCTCTAACTCTCTAGTGTGGGTACAAGAGAGAAAGGAGAAACAGAAATTGTAAAGAGTTTGATGGGGAAATAAGGGAAGAAAAGGAACCCTGTTTAAGTATTCTGTTGTCTAGTAAGTAAAACTGAAGAACTCAGTAGTAAAAATAGATATATATCTAAGTAATTCTATAATAATCCTGTTCTTACTATGGTATAAACCAGTACGTATCCTGTAGCTTCAAGACACAATGGAAGAAGCGTTAGATGATGTATCTACATTTATATATATTCACATGCATAATGTGTTTTGCAACAGATGACCCAATGCGTGTAATTTTTTTTATATATTTTGTATATATGTAATAAAGGATTTTAGTTAGTCTATAATGGAGTTGCTAATAGTCAATCCGAAACACAAGCCTAGCCTGTAGGGCAAATATTGCTTAATGCAACATTCCTTAGGAGTCCAGACAAAAAAAAAAAAATTTAAGCACACGATTGATCCTGAGATTTACTGCGGAATACTTAGGGTACACGAGCCAGATTGCGGAATGTGGGGATAAAAATGTGGGGATAGAGTAGAAGTTTAAACAAACTATAAGCACTATTACAAATTATAAAAATTAATATAATTTAAAGAAAAATACGCCCACCCCACAAATTCTCCATCTTATGGTGTCTTGTGGCTTTTGCAAGTGAATAGGCAGTTCTGTCTTTCTCAGATGGTAGATCGCTCCCTGTCTTCCAGCTTCTCAACTAATGCTATAGTTCCCAAGATTCTGTTCTTTTATTCCCTCTTTTTCTCCTATATCTTAATAACCTTTCATTGGCTGGAAACCCTATCCATAGCATACTACACTCCATTTTCCAGTTTGACTAACTCTACTCTGTACAAAAAGCAACAACTTTTTGAGTATTCAACATCAATACCTTAAGTGGTTCAGTCCTTCTAAAATCGAGTCCCATCTTAATTCTTACAAGAAGTCTTCTGCTCCCATATCATTATCAGGGATAACACTGACTTCCAATCTTTTTGGAATAAGCATATAACAATTGTTGCTTTCTCTGCACTGAAAAAAAAAAAAAAAAAAGGGGGGGTTTTCTCTTGGCATTACTTATAAACATCTGCTTTTTGACTTCATTGACCATCTTTTCAGACAAACTCAAAAGAATCACTTTCAAGGAACGAAATTTTATTCCGACTATTTCATTATCTGTGAAATAGGGATTAAAGCACTACATTCATTGTTAATAGGATTGCATTAGTATTCAAGGGAACTAAAGTGAAAAATGAGTGCCTCGTGATGTGCTTTTATATTGGGTGCAGAACATTTTTAACTATTCTCATGTATCAAATATAAATAAACAGACAGTGAAAAGTGACAGTGAATATTAGCAAAAACTGCTTGGTTTATCAAATGGTTTCAGGATGGCTGCAAGGTGGTGGTATTTTTATATTTTATTTTTTTTATAGTATTTTCTCTAGTAGGCTAATTCGTAAAAAGAAAATGCCATAAGAAAAATGCTTGACAAAAAAAACCAAACAAACTTGCAGCATTAATCATAAAAAGAACATTTTAATTGCAGATCACTGTATATCAAATTGTACAATATTACATATATACTTTCATAATTATGTTTAATAAACTAAAGAAAACAGTAAAATCTTTATGCTGCTGACAGAAAAGTCAGAGAATACTATATTATTTCAGTGTTTTCTTCAGCCTTTAGTTCACGTATTTAATTAATTATTGTTTCCTCATTGATTATTTGGGAACAGTTTATATAAAGTGATCTCTTAACAGTTTCTGTGAGTTTGCTTGCTTTTTTATTTCCGCATTATTATTATTATTATTATTATTATTAGTCATATGGTGCAAGGAAGCCTGAGGCTTATGCTGCACCAGCCAAAAAAAAAAAAAAAAAAAAAATTTCTGAATTACCCTGTGAGAGAGAGAGAGAGAGAGAGAGAGAGAGAGAGAGAGAGAGAGAGAGAGAGAGAGAGAGAGAAGGAGAAGGAGAAAACAAGAGTAAGAAGTAGAAAGGAATCACCAAGAAAGAGAAGAATGATGATATCCAGCTCAGGACCCTGGGTGTGCCAAGCCCATACTCACCAGATGTGAGCCCCTGGGATTAATTTTTATTTCATGAAAAGCAACTAGTAAGTTAATATGGTATAATAATTTGGCAGCTTCAAAAGTGATAGTTCTTCTGAAAGTAATGTTTACAAACACATGCCATAGTTTTTTTATCAAAATTTTTTTTTAGAAAAGTTCTGAAAATTTCACATTGTTAAACAGCTACATGAATAAGATCAGCTTACCAGAAAAAGTTGGATTCTGGATTAGAAATGAAGTTACTAATTAAAATATATATATGGTTATACAATAAAAACTTTTATTAGTTTATTTTATTGTTTGCCACCAAGGTAATTTTATTTAAAGTATCTTTCTTTGCAGCATGCTTTTTGCTTTATGTAAAATGTACAGTTTATTTCTTAGGAAGAATTAGTTTTGGCTTAATTTCAAAATAATCTGTAGTGCTAAACTGGACAGGGCAGATATTATATATGATTTAACCTTCTGCCATATGTATTTCCTGAAAAGTATAAGCTACAGAAATTCAAGCCTGATGTCAACAAGTTTCTTCCGTTTCCCAACCTTAAGCCCATCTATGGTGTGGTTGCAACTGACATTTGTACTTTGTCTCACCATGACCAAGGAAAAAGTTTCTGTCATCTTATCAAGTGTTACCTTGTTTATTTATTATGAAATAAAATTTAAATTTTTATTCTTATAATACTTTAAGATAATTATATAACTTGTAAATAATTATGCTGTTTATATTGTACTGATGTCAAGTAAAAAAAAAACCTTGTTGAAATAAAAATTCAAAACCATCAGTCTGCTTAATTATTATGTATAACTCATCTGAACATTGAAATACAAAACTGATAATTTTTTTTAATATTACTAACTTAGATGGTACATACAGGGATGAATATAGGTAAGGGTATGCCACACCAAACCCTAGTGCTGTGTATGTAGGGGGAAGGAGTATATTAAAGAAAATCATGTGCTGATCAATTTCATCAATATATGTGATTTTGTAGTAAACTCAGTACATCTAGAGAAAGATTTTATTGTATATCATTATAATGTATCGATTAAAAGATTTGCAGCCATAAACTATTCCAATTTTCAATTTTAAAAATTCTAATAAAAATTACACTAGGGGCCACTCAGCAATTTGGAGTGGGACAAAATTTATAGTTCCACCACTGAGCTCACCAGTTTTAAACCAAACGTCATCAGTGTGTTTCCAGGTGTGACATGAATTTTTTGCCATTTTTTAGGTATTCAGGTGATAACAGTTTTGGGTTGCAGGGAGGGTGAAGAAATAGAGAGGATGAGAATCCTTATGAACCATTTGGTTATTGTTTGGCCCAGGTGTTGCTTTCCAGTGGTAACAGACTGATCAAGATGCAGGTAGGCATATATTGTCATTCTGGAGTCTCAAAGTTCTGGTTGAGCATGAAAATGGTATGGATGGCCACAAAACCTAATTGTTTTCATGTATTCATATTTATATAAATTCTGTAATATCTTCAAGTGATAGACAAGGGGACAATTTTACAAAAATTACAATATTTGTCTGCAGCTTTGTTGATCTACAATTAATGCTTTTCATGACTTTCCACAGCAACTTGATTTGGGTGCACTGGGTGCTTTAGTTGCAGGCCTTTAGAAAAAATATGGTGAGAATTATTTATTTTTTATGGGTCAAGTCTTTTCTTCATCAATAAGCCTGTGAAAATGTGTTCAATGAGATTTAGACTGTGTGATAATTAGACTAGGAATTCTTTTTATTGTAAGATTAGTCTAACTTTTTTTTTTGTGTGTAGAAAGACTATGTAAAGGGTTTTCTATGCTGTTTGAAATCTTGTCTTCCTGAGTTTTTTTTTTTTTTTTTTTACTAAGTGCAAAAACAATTGCCCTTATAAATAGTATCTGTAAGAATCAGCCAGCAGCTGTTATAGAAGATACAGCACAATAGGATCACTATATTTCAATTATGCTACTATTTGATATCAGTTGAGTAAATATTGTCCACTCATCTCTATAGGAAATTGCATAAATCTGCAAGTAAATCTTCAACTGAAAAACAAATTGCTGAGAGAAGAATGTTAAATTTATTACATAATTTGTAGTCATCACAAGTTTTATTCCATGTCATTTACTATCATCATTCATCCATAGTTGTTTGGTTTCTGTATTTGTGTATGTTGAGTGCACAGCTGCCAACTTTCTGGATTTATGCCATGGAATCCAGCATTTTGCTCAATTTGACCCTTCTCTGTCTCACCACCATATTATAGATGGTGACAAAGAGTTTGTCTGTGTTTTTCTTCTGAGAAAAATAAAACTTAAAATTGGATATTTTTTAAAATTTTGAAAATATAAAAAAATATTTTAAAGGATTTTTTTTTTTTTTTAAATTTTCATTACCAAATTGACTGTAGTGGTCTATGTTGCAAAATAGAAATGTGCAATAATAGCATTGTTCTCTGCTATGTGCATTCATTTTTTTAGTAATTCGGTAATGCAAAGTTAATTAACCATGTCTTTCAGTAAGATATCAAAGAAATGCACTGTAAAATTTCAGAAGACATATGCAAGATTTTCCATGTATTGTAAAATCTTAAAAAAGGTGACACATTTTCCTTGTGTACCATATGTAGATGTGATTTTTCAATTAAATTCAATGTAATAAGTCATTTCCATCAAGTTATAGAAAGAAATGCCAAAATAGATGTTACATTTCATGGTGACAATATCGTATGTCCTGAATGTTTATTTGCATCTTTTGTCATAGAATATAATCTTCCTCTGAGTTGTGCTGGTCATGCAGGTGCATCGTTCAGAAATGTTTCCCTACCAATAGCAAAATTCAAAAAACTGGTTGTGGAAAAACAAAAACAGGCATTGTTAGTGAAATTGCATGAACAGGGAAAAAACAGGTAGTGATGACTGTGAAAAATGGGTCATTTTTGATTGCTACAGATAGAGTAATCAAAGTGATTCCAAGATATATCCAATTGTGCTGATCTTCTGTAATTTATTATTACAGAAGATCAGCACAATTGGATATATCTTGGAATCACTTCCAGTACTGAGAGCAAGCAGCTTGCTCTCAGTACCCTGCAGAGTCACCTGTCAGCACTGGAAAATGGCTCTACAAGGTATAACTTTGGGCATCTTCTATACAATTTAAAAGCATGGGGGTCAAAAACTGTCTGGCACTTACTTAGTGTTAATAATGCACCTGTTATTGTAGTCCTAAAAATTGAGTACAGGGGTATTAAAAGAGGAGATTACCCACTTGGTGGGAATAGGTTATCCTTAAAAGGGAGCTGCATGCTTTCCTAAGTGGATGAATACTTGGTTGAAACTGCCTACTATCTAGAAGGAAGTGCTGAAAGAAAAGATACATTTAAACAATTTCAACTGATACATGACACTGTACATTTTGGCTATCTTTGGTTAAATTTGTAACTAGAATGATATAACAGTGACAACTTTTGCAAAATCTGAAGGAGGATACGATGTACACAGAGTGAGGAGAGGGTTGAGCTGCTAATCGTTTTTCTCCTCAGAAAAACGATTTTTCTAAGGAGAAAAATCGTTTTTCTCCCCCCCCCCCCTTGGAACATATCTTTTCTTCAAAACATGTCATATGGAAGTCAATCCATACGGAAGTTGACTGGCCCTGTTTGTCATATTCATCATGGTTCTAAGAATGTTACCAGGTGAACAGTGATGACTTTACTGTATAACGTTTGTATGTGCTCGATAAGCGTTTTACAAAAAATAATATATTTAATAATGTTTTTGTTTCTAAATAGTAGCATTCAATTGTAAATATCTTTCAAGTGAAGTACTGCATATAAAGGTTGTGAAGGCTATATTAGTTTATCAAGTAAAGATGGCAATGGGTATTAAAAGGAATGCTATTATTTCTCAACATAATGAGGTTAACAAGGTCAACCCATCCATCCATGTCAATTAATCTTTCCATATCACTAAAATTTTATAATACAGAATTAAATGAATACATAATTTAGTGACAAATGGGCCTGGAGTACTGGGGTCCATAGTTTAATAATTTTTCAAATAGATATTTACAGTATACCCAGTATAAAATAAAATATAAGTACATTCAGTAGCTTTCGGAACACGTGTCCCTTTATCAACTGACAAATTTGAATACATTACAAGCAAAGTGTGGCACGTTACTCATGCGTCATTGTTGTAGCACGGACGTGTGCTGCCTTATGCCAGTGATCATCCATCAATAAAACGGTTGTCTCTAGGATGGGATGTATACGCATGCCTTTCTGGCGATTTAATGCCTTAGGGTTGTTTATTATGTTTAGTGACTCTAGCCATAGGCGGTGGCGAAAGTGTCGCGCGTGGTCCACTATCTCAAAGTCGCGTTTGGGGTCAAGATCGTGGTTGGTAGCCCAAAAGTGTTCTGCAAGCGCGGACTGGTCAGTTTCGGCAAGCCGGATTGCTCCGTCGTGTTCCGTGAGGCGATCCTGGAGACGTCTCGATGTCTCACCTACGTAGCAACTGTTACAGGCCCTACAGGTGATACGGTACACTACATTGCTGCGTAAGACACCAGAACCCACCTACACCTATTACGTGGTGTAGATACGTCGACGATATTTTTACCATAATACCACGTGGTTCTGAAACGGTACTACTAGAATACCTCAACTCTCTATCCAATTTCATCAAGTTTACCGTAGAATCAGAGGTGGACGGTTCGCTCCCATTTCTGGACGTGCTAGTGCATCGCGTAGGCCCACATCTAGAGACCTCAGTATACCGCAAACCCATGTGGTGCGGTCAATTCACCAACTACGGGTCCGGCCACACTCCAAGTCATCTCAATAGCACTGCCCGCACCCTGTTTTCCAGGGCCTGGAGCCATTCCAGCACCGACACAATTAGACGTAACGAGATCTCCCGTGTGAAGGCGGACCTAACCAGATGCGGTTATCCATCCCATGTACTAAACAGATGCTTGTTACAGGCACAAGAACTTACTTTCAACCCAAGACCTCCGAAGCAAGTCGGCATATCATCCGCCTACATTCCGTACTATCCAGGAGTGTCAGGACGTATCTCGAAGAGCCTGAGAAGTTACAACATCAAATGTGTGCAATTACCAGGTAGGAACCTACGTTCACTTGTCTCCAGTGTGAAGACCCCTGTCACACCTGTCTTACGCAGCAATGTAGTGTACTGTATCACCTGTAGGGCCTGTAACAGTTGCTACGTAGGTGAGACATCGAGACGTCTCCAGGATCGCCTCACGGAACACGACGGAGCAATCCGGCTTGCCGAAACTGACCAGTCCGCACTTGCAGAACATTTTTGGGCTACCAACCACGATCTTGACACCCAAACGCGACTTTGAGATAGTGGACCACGCGCGACACTTTCGCCACCGCCTATGGCTAGGGTCACTAAACATAATAAACAACCCTAAGGCATTAAATCGCCAGAAAGGCATGCGTATACATCCCATCCTAGAGACAACCGTTTTATTGATGGATGATCACTGGCATAAGGCAGAACACGTCCGTGCTACAACAATGACGCATGAGTAACGTGCCACACTTTGCTTGTAATGTATTCAAATTTGTCAGTTGATAAAGGGACACGTGTTCCGAAAGCTACTGAATGTACTTATATTTTATTTTATACTGGGTATACTGTAAATATCTATTTGAAAATTATTATTATATACATAATTTCGTAATGTTATTTAATAATAGCCTACATCAACTACTGCAAGGCCTTTGACCTCATGCCCCATAGCTGGTTGACAGAAATGCTGAAGATCTACAAAATCAACCTGACACTGACAAACTTCCCAGAAGCAACCATGGTGAATCGGAGGACCACCATCAAGGTAAGGAATATCACAACCAAACCGATCTCCATTGAGTGAGGAACCTTCCAGGGAGACACCCTGAGCCCACTGTAGATCTGTCTAGTACTCAACCTGCTATCCACTATGCTTAATACCAGCAAGTACGGATATACCCTTAAAGAAGGGAAGAACCTGTACACCTCCACCTGATGTACATGGACGACATCAAGCTCTACACAGCAACTCCAACAACTATTCTGGATCAGTGAAGAGTTCAGCACTGACATCAGGATGAAATTTGGACTAGACAAGTGCAAGACCCACAGATTGCATCAAGGAAAACCAGTCAGCCAAAACTACCAGCTGAAGACTGATAAAGAGATTGAAGCCATGACAGAGGGAGAGACCTACAAATATCTGGGGATGATGCAAGCTGAACAGCTAGAACACAAGTAGATCAAGGCCAATCTGTCTGAGAAATACCATCAGAAACTTAGAAGCCCGCTAAAAGAAAATCTGAATGGAGGAAACACAGTTAAGGCCATAAAACACCTATGCGGTCCCAATACTAACTTATTCCTTCGGGATCTCCCCTAGTTCAGTGAACTAACATTGAACTAAGGAAGTTCGTGAGAATGATCAGGACAATGATGAAAAAGAGCTGCCAACACCATTCAGTGAGGTCTGTAAAATCCCTTCATTGAACAACAGAATAAAATGATTGAGAACCTGAAGTATTACTTCCAGAAAACACAGTGCCAATCTACCAGACCAAAAGAAAGAGAGGCAAGCAACACACTCTGCTCAATCTGAACAAAGAGACCCTATCCACCCAGACAGGAGAAATGTGGGTGACGAAGGCAAGGAGGCTTCCAACACATGGTTCACCAGTGGGACTCTCTTCCACACGACCAAATCATTCATGCTTGTCATCCAAGGCCAGTAACTACAGAAAGTACATTGCCAAGGACTTTGGAGTGACAGATGACACATATTGATGATGCCACCTTGCCTTGGAAACAATCCAGCAATCAGTGCAGAATGCAGAGTGATCAGCCAGACAGAGTACACTCAAAAACACGACCATGTCACCAGAATAATACATCAGAAGCTAGCAAAGAAATACCAGTTGGTCAAAGAAAGTATACTGTAATATAAGAATGAACTTCAGGCCATACTAGAAACCCCTACTCATAAGCTGTATTGGGACCACACCATAAGAACAGATGTGGCATATGTAACAACTAACAACCATCAAGATCACTGTGTCAACCACTAGCATGGTGCCAAAGAGTCTACATAATAACTTAGCAGCAACAGGCCTCCCAGAGAACACCTACAAGGAACTCCAGAAAGCTGAAACCCTGAACAACTGTAGGATAGTAAGAGTGTTCCCCAACCAATAATAATAATAGTTATACATAGCAACCACCCCAAGCACCTGGTACCAGTACCCATAATGGCAGGCACCTCCGTAGCCAGGTGGGAAGGAGCAGCAGTGCATAGCACATGCTTCTTGATTAGACCGGGGTTCGAGCCCGTCACCACCAAATACGGAGGATGCGGAAAGGTCAGAGAATGACCACCGCATATCCCGGAGCAATAATGCTCCTAAAAACCAAATAACAAAAAAAAAAAAAAAAAAAAACCCATAATGGCAATGGAAAAAACCCACAAGGAGAAAGAAAGAAAAAATATAATAATAATAAATATTAATAATATTTAATATTTTAATATTGTTTATGATGTCATTAAATAACAGAATGTTATTTTATATGGTTAAAATAATTTACTAATATCAAAATATCAATTTGAATATCCTGTATATACTTCATTAAAAACTAACCAATTATAATGAACTACCAGTAACAATATTGTTCATGATGATCATAATAATAATAATAATAATAATAATTATTATTATTATATATAAAAATAGATAAATAACCAAATCAGTTTTCTATTATTGAGTACGAAATTTATCTTAAAAAATATTTTCAAGAAAGTAAATTGTAGCTATTATGCACAATACTTATGTAAGTGTAAGTTCCATGAAATAAATAGTTATGTAGTATCAAATTGCATGGAATACTTACATAATTATATAGTATCAAAATAGTTATGTAGTATCAAGTATTTATGGAAAACTTGTGTAAGTAAAATGAGTTCCATGAAAAAGCAAAGGGAGTTCTAATTAAAAAACACAGATACAAAGGTAAAACACTTTATTTTACAAAACATGAAAAGGTCTATACATGACTGTTACATCTGAATTAGTGTAATATTTTGATATGGATAAAGGTGAACATTAAATTAAATGTCAGAAACTATCTTTTAGCCACATGTATGTATACTGAATTCCATGTACATACCTGTCCTAAAACTTATGGGAATCACAGTCATTAATTATAATTTTAAACATTGTGTGAGATGACAGACCAAAATGAGTGAAAACAGAGCTTTGTTTAAAGCAGAGAAAATATATATTTTACAGAAAAATATGGCAGTGCTCACCTGCAGAAAAAAGTTAAATAAGAAATATACATAGATACACATTCACAAGAACAGTAAACAAATTCATTACTCTTCACAAATATGCAGTCTCTTTTCACAAATA